>NC_051219.1:1039347-1056847 GCF_015220715.1 Pygocentrus nattereri
CTGAGTAACGATGTGTAATCACAGCGAAAACAGGGCTCATCATTAATCCCTCACCAGCGCCAGCGGCCCTTCACACAATCCCCATTAGCGCACCCCAGAGACGCTGAGCATTTCAATCTCAGACCAAACCACACGTGGTGAGCGCGTCGGCTCGGGGCCAGCGCATCGGCTCGGGGCCAGCGCGTTACCTCGGGGCCAGGGCGTTACCTCGGGGCCAGCGCGTCGGCTCGGGGCCAGGGCGTTACCTCGGGGCCAGCGCGTCGGCTCGGGGCCAGGGCTTTACCTCGGGGCCAGGGCGTTACCTCAGGGCCAGCGCGTCGGCTCGGGGCCAGGGCTTTACCTCGGGGCCAGGATGTTACCTCAGGGCCAGCGCATCGGCTCGGGGCCAGGGCGTTACCTCGGGGCCAGCGCGTTGGCTCGGGGCCAGGGCTTTACCTCGGGGCCAGGATGTTACCTCAGGGCCAGCGCGTCGGCTCGGGGCCAGGGCGTTACCTTGGGGCCAGCGCGTCGGCTCGAGGCCAGGGCGTTACCTCGGGGCCAGCGCGTCGGCTCGGGGCCAGGGCGTTACCTCGGGGCGAGGGCGTTACCTCGGGGCCAGCGCGTTACCTCGGGGCCAGGGCGTTACCTCGGGGCCAGGGCGTTACTTCGGGGCCAGGGCGTTACCTCGGGGCCAGGACGTTACCTCAGGGCCAGCGTGTCGGTAGTGCGACAGTGCTGGGCAAACGCAGGCTAGTATGATAGCGCTGGGCTAACGCAGGCTAGTGTGAGCAGAGTGTGTGTGTGTCTGTGTGTGTGGTATTTGATCACTCTGTGTGACGGCAGACAGTCTAGTGTGAAGTGCAGCTCCACACACTCTAAATATACACCAGAGAGAGACAGAGAGACAGAGAGAGAGAGAGACAGAGAGAGACAGAGAGAGGGATAGAGAGAGAGAGAGAGAGAGAGAGAGAGAGAGAGACAGAGAGAGAGAGAGAGAGAGAGAGAGAGAGAGAGAGAGAGAGACAGAGAGAGAGAGAGAGAGAGAGAGAGAGAGAGAGAGAGAGAGAGAGACAGAGAGAGAGAGAGAGAGAGAGAGAGATCTGGGCGGCAGTAAAACTGTAATCTTACAGAAAAATCCAGATTTCAGGAAAACAGACACCTTTAACTCTTGGAAACATCCCCCCTAGAACACTAGAGACACTGTGATTAGCTAGAACTGAAACTCAGAGCCTCAGGAAACTCTGATCTGGGAGTGAGTGCACTAAAATAAAACTGACCTAAACCCAGTCCCCTCTGTCAGCTGGTCCTGAGACTAACCCACTGACCTAAACCCAGTCCCCTCTGTCAGCTGGTCCTGAGACTAACCCACTGACCTAAACACAGTCCCCTCTGTCAGCTGGTCCTGAGACTAACCCACTGACCTAAACCCAGTCCCCTCTGTCAGCTGGTCCTGAGACTAACCCACTGACCTAAACACAGTCCCCTCTGTCAGCTGGTCCTGAGACTAACCCACTGACCTAAACCCAGTCCCCTCTGTCAGCTGGTCCTGAGACTAACCCACTGACCTAAACCCAGTCCCCTCTGTCAGCTGGTCCTGAGACTAACCCACTGACCTAAACCCAGTCCCCTCTGTCAGCTGGTCCTGAGACTAACCCACTGACCTAAACCCAGCCCCCTCTGTCAGCTGGTCCTGAGACTAACCCACTGACCTAAACCCAGTCCCCTCTGTCAGCTGGTCCTGAGACTAACCCACTGACCTAAACCCAGTCCCCTCTGTCAGCTGGTCCTGAGACTAACCCACTGACCTAAACCCAGTCCCCTCTGTCAGCTGGTCCTGAGACCAACCCACTGACCTAAAGACAGTCCCCTCTGTCAGCTGGTCCTGAGACTAACCCACTGACCTAAACCCAGTCCCCTCTGTCAGCTGGTCCTGAGACTAACCCACTGACCTAAACCCAGTCCCCTCTGTCAGCTGGTCCTGCGACTAACCCACTGACCTAAACCCAGTGCCCTCTGTCAGCTGGTCCTGCAACTAACCCACTGTCCTAAACCCAGTCCCCTCTGTCAGCTGGTCCTGAGACTAACCCACTGACCTAAACCCAGTCCCCTCTGTCAGCTGGTCCTGAGACTAACCCACTGACCTAAACCCAGTCCCCTCTGTCAGCTGGTCCTGAGACTAACCCACTGACCTAAACCCAGTCCCCTCTGTCAGCTGGTCCTGAGACTAACCCACTGACCTAAACATAGTCCCCTCTGTCAGCTGGTCCTGAGACTAACCCACTGACCTAAACCCAGTGCCCTCTGTCAGCTGGTCCTGCAACTAACCCACTGTCCTAAACCCAGTCCCCTCTGTCAGCTGGTCCTCAGACTAACCCACTGACCTAAACCCAGTCCCCTCTGTCAGCTGGTCTTGAGACTAACCCACTGACCTAAACCCAGTCCCCTCTGTCAGCTGGTCCTGAGACTAACCCACTGTCCTAAACCCAGTCCCCTCTGTCAGCTGGTCCTGAGACTAACCCACTGACCTAAACCCAGTCCCCTCTGTCAGCTGGTCCTGCGACTAACCCACTGTCCTAAACCCAGTCCCCTCTGTCAGCTGGTCCTCAGACTAACCCACTGACCTAAACCCAGTCCCCTCTGTCAGCTGGTCCTGAGACTAACCCACTGACCTAAACCCAGTCCCCTCTGTCAGCTGGTCCTGAGACTAACCCACTGACCTAAACCCAGTCCCCTCTGTCAGCTGGTCCTGAGACTAACTAATGAGTATGAACTGAAGTCTTTCCTCTGCTTCATATCTGTCCTTTAAATTGTGTCAACGTTTCTTGATGAACTGATGATTAATAAAAACACAATCTAACACAGAAATCTCGTTTTACTGACTGTGAAAGAGAAGAAGAGGAAGAAGAAGAGAGGAAAAGAGAAGAGAACAACATCCTGCAGTAGAGAGAACTGATTCAATACCACAGACTGGGCGTCTGATCTCACCGGCACTCACAGCTGGCCTAGTTACTACGTCAGTCTACTCACTTGCTCAGTTGTCTGACTACTTTTGTTGGACATCAAAGTGACAACATTAATGACCTATTTAGTTACTTATTTTTTAATCAATTTGTTTGTTTATAAATGCACAAATAAGTAGCTGAGCTCATAGCTTGAATATGATTCACTGTGGATATTCATATTTATTAGGACTTAATTCTAAATATGGTATTAGAACAGTTTTATTAAATCTGTACTGTACTTTTCTACAACAGAGGTCAGTATTAGGTGGAACGCGGACCTGGACCTGTAACCGATAAACCATGGAGAATTATTTCATTTGGATGGGGTGGTTCTGTTTTAATCAGCGTAACTGTTTTAACCTTTATGGTACCGGTTTAGTGGCCGGAGACACAGACCAATCACATGCGCTGTAAATATCACATGTGATGCTGCTCAGCCAATCAGATCTGTGCGTTACAATGAGCTCTGAGACTCGAGTGAGTGGCTCCACACAGGAGAGGGACGAGGAGAGAAACAGCAGTCAGAGAAGAAAGTGAGTCAGAGGGAAGTTATTCCACATGACGTGATCTAAAAAGAGAAAACTGACAGGAAATGTTGGTGAAATCTGACCGAACTGGACTTTATTTGATCTGATGTTCAGTAAATGTTGTTGAAATCTGACCGAACTGGACTTTATTTGATCTGATGTTCAGTAAATGTTGGTGAAATCTGACCAAACTGGACTTTATTTGATCTGATGTTCAGTAAATGTTGTTGAAATCTGACCGAACTGGACTTTATTTGATCTGATGTTCAGTAAATGTTGGTGAAATCTGACCAAACTGGACTTTATTTGATCTGATGTTCAGTAAATGTTGGTGAAATCTGACCAAACTGGACTTTATTTGATCTGATGTTCAGTAAATGTTGGTGAAATCTGACAGAACTGGACTTTATTTGATCTGATGTTCAGTAAATGTTGGTGAAATCTGACCGAACTGGACTTTATTTGATCTGATGTTCAGTAAATGTTGTTGAAATCTGACCAAACTGGACTTTATTTGATCTGATGTTCAGTAAATGTTGGTGAAATCTGACCGAACTGGACTTTATTTGAGCCGATGTTCAGTAAATGTTGGTGAAATCTGACCGAACTGGACTTTATTTGATCTGATAGTCAGGAAATGTTGGTGAAATCTGACCGAACTGGACTTTATTTGATCTGATGTTCAGTAAATGTTGGTGAAATCTGACCGAACTGGACTTTATTTGATCTGATAGTCAGTAAATGTTGGTGAAATCTGACCGAACTGGACTTTATTTGATCTGATGTTCAGTAAATGTTGGTGAAATCTGACCGAACTGGACTTTATTTGATCTGATGTTTAGTAAATGTTGGTGAAATCTGACCGAACTGGACTTTATTTGATCTGATGTTCAGTAAATGTTAGTGAAATCTGACTGAACTGGACTTTATTTGATCTGATGTTCAGTAAATGTTGGTGAAATCTGACCGAACTGGACTTTATTTGATCTGATGTTCAGTAAATGTTGGTGAAATCTGACCGAACTGGACTTTATTTGATCTGATAGTCAGTAAATGTTGGTGAAATCTGACCGAACTGGACTTTATTTGATCTGATGTTCAGTAAATGTTGGTGAAATCTGACCAAACTGGACTTTATTTGATCTGATGTTTAGTAAATGTTGGTGAAATCTGACCGAACTGGACTTTATTTGATCTGATGTTCAGTAAATGTTAGTGAAATCTGACTGAACTGGACTTTATTTGATCTGATGTTCAGTAAATGTTGGTGAAATCTGACCGAACTGGACTTTGATCTGATATAAGTGATACTTTATTAATCCCACAAACGGGGAAATTCCACCTCTGCATTTAATCTATCCGTGAAGTGAAACACCACATACACACTAGTGAGCACACACACTAGGGGGCAGTGAGCACACTTGGCCGGAGCGGTGGGCAGCCCTATCCACAGTGCCCGGGAAGGAATTGGGGGTTAGGTGTTTTACTCAAGGGGATCAAACCGACAACCTTCCGGTCACAAGGCTGGTTCTCTAACCTCCAGCCCACGACCGCCCAGTTAGTCCTACTCGGCTACTTCTGTAAACAGTATATGGCGCTGAGTCAGGATGCAGGTTAGACAGTATAATGTTCCGGACCTTCGCTTGAGGAACATTTCTCTAACTGGACCTGGAATTTTCATTCAAGACCCCTGATCCACAGCTTTCTCTGTCGTTTTGCATTTATGGCATTTGGCAGACGTTCTTATCCAGAGCGACTTAGAGTTTGATCTTTTTACACAGGCTGGTGTTGGGAGTCAAGGACTCTTATTGGTATAGTGTAAGGCGCTGACCCAGGTGGGGCACTGAACCCCAGTCTACAGCGTAGAAGGTGAAGGTGTTGTTAGGAGTCTTACCCAAGGACTCTTATTGGTATAGTGTAGGGTGGTTACCCAGGTGGGGGATTGAACCCCAGTCTACAGCGTAGAAGGCCGACGTGTTACCCACTACACTAACCAACCACTAGACTCATTTAGACCCTTCTACATTTCTGTTCATCATTCTGGACTTACGGTGTAAATTTGTGTAAAGTAGCATGTAACTGGAACCAGAGCAGTTTCATATTTACAGCATATTTAAAGCTCCTAGAGTGAATATCTGTAGCAGTGCAGGACAGTCTTACTGACCTCCAGGGCTGGAGTTCCTGAAGCACCTTAGCACAAAGATGGTTCTTAAATGGTGGAGCGAGTATCACACCGAGCACTCGCTCTCCTCCAGGTAAGACGATGTGAATGCTGTAGTGATTTCTGGGAAACTGGGCCAACTCCTCCACATAAACTGAGGATTAAAAATGACCGTTGTCTCTGCAGGATGACTGACAGGTGTTTTGTTTTCTGCAGGACGTGGTGTTGATGTTGAAATGTGAAGACCCATATGAGCACGAGCGAACACCTGGGCAGTGGGCGGAGACTAGAGTTAACAGAGAGGAACCTCCTACACTGCAGCGTCTGACTGTGTGCGTGTGTGTGTGTGTGTGTGTGTGTGTGTGTGTGTGTGGGCGATGTCTGCACATGTTGAAGAGATGCTGTAACACACACACACACACACACACACACACACACACACACACACATACACTCTGACACCACACACACCTGCCCTTTCACACACACACAGCTGGGTGTGGTTGGAGCAAAAGCGCCTGCGGGAGAAACAGTAGAGCTCTGAAGAACTTCTCTAGAACACGTTGTACACCAAGACTACCAGAGCTCAACCCTTAGCTCGGAATATGAACCATCAAACTCCATCACAGAAGCCCAACCCTACAGCCGTGCTCATTTCCGCTGGCGCTCCTATGGGACTCATGGTACTATGTGAGCATTTTAGCTGTTCTAGATCAAACACAGTCACCCGAAGCCTCGAACTGACATTCAGGTGCATTTGAGCTTGTATGTTGTCAGTTCTACAGTGACTCAGTGAAGAGTCCTGCCGCAAATTTCACACGTGAATAAACACAGGTTATTTTTACACACTTCACACTTCACATCTGAACTATCTGTGACTTCTCTGTGAGGATCTCATCACGCCAGCCCCCGTACCTGCTGGCAGATCAGTGCTAGCTCCATGCAGGTCGTGCTCTAAAAGGAGAAGATCCTCAGCTTTCTGCCCGCATGTGTTAAATGATCTGATCGACAGCCACGGCACCAGCGCTGCTTAGGAAGCATCTCTCAGAAAACACAGCGTGAAGCCCTCAGGAAGACAAGGCAGCGCAGTGCACCTCACGTTTTTCACACGACATAGATCAGAGCGTCTGGAGGCGTCGAGGAGAGATCCGGAACCGGAAGTTGTTTTTAAACTAGCTCATGAGAGTTCAGCAACGTTTCTATGGATACAGAATTCTTGTTATATTTTACTGTATTTATGTTTGTTTGTTTGCTTTTATTCGTTTTTTTTTTTACGTGGCTTAGACTTTCGCAGGTTCCTCATATTTATATAAACACACACAGATTCATATATATATATAGAATTTTTGCTGTGTATCACTGCTGTCAGAACAAAACCTCGTATCTCCCAAATGGTAACTTTACAGGAGAGAAGGAAAACAACCTACTTTACTTTTAATGGAAGTCAATGGAACCAGACGTCTTTCCATTCAT
Source organism: Pygocentrus nattereri (assembly GCF_015220715.1). NCBI lineage: Eukaryota > Metazoa > Chordata > Actinopteri > Characiformes > Serrasalmidae > Pygocentrus > Pygocentrus nattereri. The sequence continues at coordinate 1,046,490 of NC_051219.1, forward strand.
TTTTAAATTGTGCCAAAAACAGAAAAATGACAAAAATGGAGATAGAAGGTTTTGTTCTGACAGCAATGGCGTACAGAGTATATAATATAGTACAAGCACTGACTCATATCCATCTGATACTTCCTCTTTAAAAACTACTAATATGGGAATTTGATTCATTCTTTTTTCTCTCCTCCGTCCCATTCAGCCTTTTCTAATGATAACAGTCCGTATTGATACCCGAGAGCCGATCAGATTGGGATAAATAACGCAGCGCGACTGACCTCTCATCGCTGACCAGCTCGAAGGCCCCTCCCACTCCGAACATGGACTGAGCCAGGGCCAGGGCTGAAGGGGTCTGGATTGGCGTGAGGGTCGGGTGGAACGGTCCGTCTCGAGCGGTGTGGGGTCCGGGGGACGCTGGCTGGGAGCGCGTCGCTCGGAACTGCGAGGAAAAACAAACACACTTCAGAAACCCGACTGTGGATGAACTGGAGCTCATGATTACTCAGTTAAACTCACAGACAAGACAATGAAAGTTAGTGGTGAGTTCACATGGTAACGTAGGCCTGTACGTTAAATAACCCAGGGCCCTTTCTCCACATAGCGTTTCCTATCACTGTTGTCAGATCAAAGCCTCGTATCTCCAAAATGGTGACTTTACAGGAGAAGCAAAAAACCTACTCTGCTTTGAATGGAAGTCAATGGAACCAGAACTTTTTCAAGCTAATTTTGGGTCTTTTCTGTTGGTCCATTCATCGTGAAATTTACAGACATTGTAAAGACTACCGGGAACTTTAGAACTATGTAAAAACTGAAAAACGACAAAAACGGAAACCGCGGAACGGAAATGTTCACTAATGACGTCGTTTTAAAGGCTTCCCAGCTTAGTTTTTCCAGTTCGGTGTTCCAGAACATTCGAACGGCTCTGGAAGACTCTGTTTACTGTTGTTAAGTCTATTTAAACTTTTATGACGTATAGTAACAGGTACAGTAGGCACCCTTTCTGTCAAAAGTTTGGGGACACCCAGCCTCTCCAAAATGGTTTTGATACAAATGGATCACGTCTTCTTTGTCAGTTGTGCAACGTCTCTCCACATCAAAGCAGGTTTACGAGTGACGGTGCTACATTGGCAATAGAGCTGAAGGGCCACGCCCTCTTCATCTCATTGCTGTGCTGTCAGCACTCAATACTTTCAGATGTTTAAACATCTCTGGACCAAATGAGGAGCTTTTAACAAGAAAACCGTCATTATTCCTTATTTATGAACCTCTTTATGCCAAGGAGACACACGGACGAGCGTAAAGCTGAGGGTGGAAGGTAAACACACGCCAAGCCTCAGACTAGAGGGGTTTACTAATGATCTAAAACTTTCACAGGAGGCTTTATTTCCTCACTGGAAACTGAAAATAAAACATACTACAACGTCTAACAGGCCGAGTCTCTGTATGTCCAGCGGACCGACGGCCAGACTCACCTCACCGAACATCAAAACAGTGGCATGAAGACGAAGGCCCTGGTTTTAGCCGCTGTTTGTGGTGCATGCAGCTCAGTCAAGAGCAATAAAGTGATACTTTAAACCCAGAATGCAGCTGATCAGCCAAGTCCTGCTTAGGGTCTGAAATCTGCTTCTTTAGCTGGAGCACTGGAGCTACGAGGCTAATGCAGCTAGTGGAAGCTTATAAACCACCAATTAGCGTGGTGCTAACTGCACGTCTAAACCCACAATCACAGCGGTACTGAGCCAGTTGGCGAGCTGAGCGTGACCGAGGTGGGTCCAGAGGACTGACGAGGGGAATGCGGTGGCTTGACAGCTGTGGTTAGCCAACAAGCTAGCACTGCAGTTAGCAAGCTGGCTAAAATCCCTGCTGGAAAAAAAACAGCACAGCCACGCAAACATGAGCTCCACGCTGGTCTAAACTGGTCTGGACTGGTTTATGCTGGTCTGGTGCTGCTTAGCTGATCACCCAGCTGTGCTGGTCTATGCTGGTTTTTCTAGCTGGGGTCTCTGAAGCTAAAAGTAAAACCACAATAATGAGCATAATTCAGTCATAGTACTACAGCCGCCACAGCGCTGCACGGCACACTGATCTGCAGTGATAAAGCAGAGATAACGGATGTGGTTGGCAGCAGCAGGTTGGTTAGCCAAAAAGCTAACGCTGCAGTCGGCAAGCTGGCTATCTGGTCTGGAATCCTGCCCACCTCACAGTCTCTCTCTGTTCACAGTCAGTGGGGAAGAAACATTTAGGGTCCTGGGACTAAATCAGGGCTTCCTCTGGTTTGGAGGTTCAGTGATGCTATCTGAAGCCCCGAACTGGTGCACAGAATTGAACCGGAGAGGAACGTGAGATTCTGTGCGCACCTGATATCTGTGACGTGATATTGCTCATCGCTGGCAAACAGAAGTGTGACTAGGCCTCAGGTGTGTGAAGCTGTTCAGTACCTCTAACAGGCCTGATGACGTGGTGTCTGACTCACTACTGTCTACAGACATGGACTGAAGTGCATTAGTATGGCTCTTTTTAATTGGTGGGGTTTAATGTTGCTCCTTTCCGTGTTCATAATAAATATTACACTGTCTACAGTCAAAGATCGCTAGGCCTTACTTTCATGGCGTGAACGTTGGAAAAGCTGGTCGTAGCTTCAGCGCTAAAGCTAAAGAAGCAAACCACACAAGTCTTGACTGACCAGCGTTATTTGGCTGATCAGTGTTATTCGGCTGATCCGTGTTATTTGGCTGATCAGTGTTATTCGGCTGATCCGTGTTATTTGGCTGATCCGTGTTATTTGGCTGATCCGTGTTATTTGGCTGATCAGTGTTATTTGGCTGATCCGCGTTATTTGGCTGATCAGCGTTATTTGGCTGCTCCGCGTTATTTGGCTGATCCGCGTTATTTGGCTGATCCGCGTTATTTGGCTGATCAGTGTTATTTGGCTGATCAGTGTTATTTGGCTGATCCGTGTTATTTGACTGATCAGTGTTATTTGGCTGATCAGTGTTATTTGGTATAACTATGACTTTAAAAGGGCGGAGAGTTTGTACTTACCTTTCCCGTTGCGTCCATGTCGAGGCGCAGTGGTGGGGGTATTTTTCGGGAGCGGGGTGTGTTGGGCGTGAGCGGCGGTGGTGAGAGGAGGTGTGTGTCGTGGTACATAGGTGTGTGTGTGGGTGACGGTGGCCCACTATGGGCAGCGTCCACTCTGTATCCGGCCAGCTGGTGGGTGGTTCCCTGGGAGTGTACCATGTGACCTGCTCTCAGCCCTCGCACGCCCAGCGGCTTCAGCACAGCCCCGCCCACCGGGCCCTCAGACCCGCCCAGCCCCACTGTCTCCAGGGACTCCAGCGAGTGGGCGTGCCTCATGCTGTCAATCACCCTACGGAGCCCGCGTTCCTCCGCCTCGCGCTCCATCACGTCCACACACGTCCAGCGGCCCCGCTTGTATGGCTCGCCCAGACCCTGGCCCAGCCGCACCACGCGGAACCGCGAGGCTCCGCCCCCGGCGCCCGTCTGGTCTAATGAGCTCTGCTTCCGCATGGTGACGGGAGTGCTGGGCTGGCTCGAAGTCTGGTATGTCTGGAGGGTGGGGCTTAGAGCGTGGCTGAAGGCGGGGCCATTTAGCATAGCTGTAGTGGGCGTGGTCTGGTCTCCAGAGTCTTTCTGAGCCCCATTGCTCATCAATGGGGAAGCAGCAGTTTCAGGACTGACGGGCACTTTGGGGCCGGAGCTGTCCCCCACGGGCTGGTTGTAGTCAGAGGTGACACTGGTGATTTGGAAACCGCTCCGCTTCTTCCCGCCGCTCATCCTGACCAGAGAGTGCCTGAGTGAAGGTGTTTACATCCTGGTCTTCTCAGCAGACGGAGAAGTTGGACACTTCGTTATAAACACGATGTCCTGCGGAGTGACCACCGAGCGTCTGGTTAATATCTCACAGCACAGGTAACCCCCCCTGCCCCCACCTAAACTTATTCTAATTACAGCTGGGCTCGCGCTGCCTCTCTCTTCATCAGCAGGCCTCAGAGTCCGGAGGTTGTGCAATATCTGGACACAAACACCAGCTGCCCGCTGTGAGAGAGTGGACGTTATTTATAGTGCTGCTGCTGCTTTTCAGGGCTGTTCATGTTCAGCTCTGAGTGAGACCAGCAGCACGAGCAGCAAAGGAGACATACCGGTGGCAGGGGGCGGAGCCTTAAGACTGACTGAGGGACGTGGCCTGCTGAACTGGCTGTTAACAAGCGAGAGCAGGTTTGGAGCCTTAATGTAAACACTGCTGCTAAAATGAACTAAATCTATATAAACTACATAAAACTAACAGCAATGTCCAGCAATGGGGCGGAGCCTGTAGCAATGAGGGGGTGTGGCTTGATTAATTCACTGGAAACAAGAGCAAGTTTCGAGCCTGAATGTAAACAATGTAGCTAAATCAAAACAAACAGCAACTAAACAGCAAATAAAGGCTATGGTGATATCCAGTGAAGGGGCGGAGCCTGTAGCAATGAAGGGGTGTGGCTTGTTAAACTAAAGCCCCCACATGCTACAAGCCTGAAGAGCTAAACTGAACTAAACCGAAGCAAACAGCAATTAAACGCTCGAGTTAAGAAACTAGAGCAGCAGCTACGAACGAAACTGAAGTGAATCAGTGCAAACAGAGCGTTCATACTGCAAATAAACCAGATCGGCTGTTACAGCATCGAATAAACCAGATCGGCTGTTACAGCATCGAATAAACCAGATCGACTGTTACAGCATCGAATAAACCAGATCGACTGTCACAGCATCGAATAAACCAGATCGACTGTCACAACATCGAATAAACCAGATCGACTGTTACAGCATCGAATAAACCAGATCGGCTGTTACAGCATCGAATAAACCAGATCGGCTGTTACAGCATCGAATAAACCAGATCGACTGTTACAGCATCGAATAAACCAGATCGGCTGTTACAGCATCGAATAAACCAGATCGGCTGTTACAGCATCGAATAAACCAGATCGGCTGATACAGCATCGAATAAACCAGAACTAACTTCAATTTGAACACTAAACAGGAGCAAACAGGATCAGTTACAGATCCTCTTCACACAGGTTCTCTTTCTTTCTCTTTTCACTCGTTTTCTCTTTCCCTTTTCTCTCGTTTTCTCTTTTCTCTCGTTTTCTTTCCCTTTTCACTCTTTTTCTTTTTCCATTTTCTCTCGTTTTCTCTTTGTCTTTTCACTCGTTTTCTCTTTTCTCTCGTTTTCTTTCTTTTCACTCATTTTTTCTCTTTTCACTTTTTCTCTCTTTCCCTTTTCTCTCGTTTTCTTTCTTTGTCTTTTCACTCGTTTACTCTTTAGCCATTTTCTCTTGTTTTCTTTCTTTTCACTCATTTTCTTTCTCTTTTCACTCTTTTTCTCTCTTTCCCTTTTCTCTCGGTTTCTCTTTCCCTTTTCTCTCGTTTTCTTTCTTTTCACTCATTTTCTCTTTCTCTTTTCACTCTTGTTCTCTCTCTTTTCACTCGTTTTCTTTTTTCTCTTTTTTCACTCCTTTCTGTTTTCACTCTCTTATTTTTCTCTTCACTCTTTCTCCACTCTCTCTCTTTCTCTCCACGCTTCTCTGCTGGTATGAAAGCGGGGTTATGAACACCGCGCAGGGGCAAAACAGTGAAGCCCCAGTGGGGCACGAGTTAGTGCAGAGAGGGGGTGCAGAGAGAGGGGGTGCGGGGGGGCGAGAGGGGGGGTATTAAAATTCAAATGAGCCAAAGCGTCACGTGGTACGCAGAGTACGTGCAGACTCGTAGCTCGCGCGACCCAATCGCTGTTACCAATCAGCCAACAGCGCTGGGCGTTTCTACACAGCGCCGTTATTACCACCCTTAACACGGCGTTAATAACGGTCGTAATAACGCGAGCGGCAGCGCAGCGCGCGCAGCGGCGGTCAGAGAAAGCAGAAGTTGAGACCGCTCGCGGGCAGAGTGGGCTGGGCTGGCCGCACGCGCGCTCAGTCCCTTTAACTCCTCTAACTCCGTTAACGCGTCGCTGCAGCACCGACACGCAGCCGGGCAGCCCCGGGGACGCGCGCGCGGGTGGCGGCGCTGACATACCTGCGCGCGCCCGGTGGAGAAACTTTCCTCCTCCTCCCAGCAGAAGATCCGCGAGCCTCGCGCGCGCGGGACAGTCCGAGGAGCAGCTCGCGCGGACCGAAAACCTCTGTACGCTCCCTCTGTGCCTCGCGCAGGGTCCTCCGCGCGCTCAGGAGCCCCGAGCGGAGACGCTGTTCGCCCCGCGCGCCTCCTCCACGCCGCTGCTGCTGATCCTCGCGCTCAACTCTGTTGACAACTTTCTCCCGAAGCCCCGGAAGTTCCGCCCACCGAGAGAACAGCGAGCGCGCACGCGCAGGGCCTGCGCTGGAGAGAGCGCGAGGGCGTGCGCGAGGAAGCGGGAACAGCCACTTATCAGAGGGATTTACAGAGGGGGGCGCGGAGCTCGCGCCTCGGGGGGCAAAGGAGCCAAACAGTGAACAGATAAAGAGCTTTAATACGGTTTAGAACAGCACTAGAACCACCACACACTAGAACCACCACACACTAATCACTACACACTAGAACCACCACACACTAATCACTACACACTAGAACCATCACACACTAATCACCACACACTAATCACTACACACTAGAACCATCACACACTAATCACTACACACTAGAACCACCACACACTAATCACTACACACTAGAACCATCACACACTAATCACCACACACTAGAACCACCACACACTAGAACCACCACATACTAATCACCACAAACTAGAACCAGCACACACTAATCACTACACACTAGAACCATCACACACTAATCACCACACACTAATCACTACACACTAGAACCATCACACACTAATCACTACACACTAGAACCACCACACACTAATCACTACACACTAGAACCATCACACACTAATCACCACACACTAGAACCACCACACACTAGAACCACCACATACTAATCACCACAAACTAGAACCAGCACACACTAATCACTACACACTAGAACCACCACACACTAGAACCAGCACACACTAATCACCACACACTAGAACCAGCACACACTAATCACTACACACTAGAACCACCACACACTAGAACCACCAAACACTTAGCACTGCACACTAGAACCATCACACACTAGAACCACCACACACTAATAACTACACACTAATCACTACACACTAGAACCACCACACACTAATCACTACACACTAGAACCACCACACACACTGCAACTACCACACACTAATCACTACACACTACAACCACCACACACTACAACCACCACACACTTATCACTGCACAGTAGAACCACCACACACTAATCACTACACACTAGAACCACCACACACTAATCACTACACACTAGAACCACCACACATTTATCACTGCACACTAGAACCATCACACACTAGAACCACCACACTCTAATCACTACACACTAGAACCACCACACACTTATCACCACACACTAGAACCACCACACACTTATCACCGCACACAAGAATCACCACACACTAGAACCACCACACATTTATCACTCCACACTAGAACCACCACACACTAATCACTACAGACTTATCACCACACACTAGAACCACCACACACTAGAACCACCAAACACTAGAACCACCACACACTAATCACTACACACTAGAACCACCACAGACCAGATCCACCACATACTAGAACCACCACAAATCAGAACCACTACTCACTAGAACCACCACACACTAGAACCACAACACACCAGATCAAGCGCACACTAGAACCACCACACATCAGAACCATGAAACACTAGATCCACTAGACACCAGAACCACTACACAACAGAACCACTACAGATTACAACCACTACATACTACAACCACTACACACTAGAACCACTACACGCCAGAACCACCACACACTAGAACCACTTCACACTAGAAACACACCAGAACCACTAAACAACAGAACCACTACACATTACAACCACTACATACTACAACCATTACACACTAGAAACACTACACACTAGAACCACCACACACCAGATCCACTACACACCAGAACAACTACACACCAGAATCACTACACACCAGAACCACTACACATTACAATCACTACACACTAGAACTACTACATATTAGAACCACTACACACCGATAAAGGGTTCTTTAAGAGTTCTTTAGTACAGAGAATGGTTCTATTTAGAATCATGAGCTGTATGTAGAACTATTTGCATGATTAAAGGGTCCTCTGCATGCTGAAACTTTTCTTCAGATTGATGGAGGATGTGCTGTAGATGGTTCCTTTAGAACCTTTTTGAATATGCTTTTATGTAGCACCAAAAGGGTTCTGCTATTCTTTGTCTTATGTCAAGCTTGTAACAACAGAATAGCTCTTTTTGGTGCTATATAGAACCATTTTCCAAAAAGTTCTACAAATATCTGGTTCTAAATAGTTCTAAATATGGTTCTAAATAGAACAATTCCCTTTACAAAAGAACACTTGAAGACCCATCTTTATAAAGGGTTCTGCTATTGTTAAAATGTCATGCTTGTAACAATAGCAGAACCCTTTTTGGTGCTATATAGAACCATATACAACACATTCTCCATCAATCTGATGAACCATTTCACCATGCAGAGAACCATTTATGTATGCAAATGATTCTAAATAGAAGTCATGGTTCTAAATAGAACCATTGTCATTACAACAATTTTGGATTAAAACCTAATGGTTTTAGTTCCCAAAGTGAACTGGCTGTGTGGTTATATCTAGCTTCTAACAGAACACCTTTAGAACCCAGAGTCTGGCTGGGACCCCTAAGATAGGCATTCATACATATATATGCATACTCTTAAAATGATGGTTCTTCAGGGTTCTTCAGTACAGCAAATGGTTCTATATAGACCAAAAACACAAAAAACCCTTTGCATAATGAAACGGTTCTTCAGACTGATGGAGAATGTGCTGTATATGGTTTTGAAAAGGGTTCTATATAGTGCCAAAAAGTGCTCTTCTAAAGTTACAAGCTTGTCACTGGTGCGATATAGAACCATGTTCTTTACTGAAGAACCCTTGAAGAACCGTGATATGTGCATATTTATGTATACATCACAGGAGTCATTAGGCCTTTCTCAGAGGCGTGTACTAGCTATGTGTTCTAGGTAAAGTGGAGTAAACAGGGTCCCGTCAGCGCAGCTGCGGTCATGACTCGTTCCAGGTTCCTGAGACTCTGAGCTCCTTCGCTCTCAGACACCTTCTCTGATTACGCGGCTCTCGGCTCCCAGACTGCCCTGCTGAGTCCACTTTAACGGAAACGCCTACTGAGAGAGCTCACCTGACCTCTGTCGCCCCCTAGCGGCCAGCTCTAATCATGACCTCTGCTGACAGGCCGGGGTCAGAGTTTTTACACAGAGCTGGGCGATACGGCAAAAATACAACATCACGATACTCAGAGACGCTTTATAACAATCGATACGCCACGGATTCATCCCCATTTCTCAGCCCCATTTCTCAGAATTTCAAAAAGATTCTTCAAATGTTCTTCTGTAAAGAGAACAGTTAAAGAACCCTTTTCATGGCTGCGCGGCTCTCTGCGCGGTGAAGGGGTTCTTCATTGGTGGAGAATGTGCTGTACGTGGTTCTGTGTAGCACCTGTTGGTTGGTGCAGTGTAGACTGTGGATCAGTCCCCCTGCACTACACCAATTAGAGTCCTTGGGCAAGACTCCCAACACCTTAAGTCGCTCTGGGTTAGAACATCTGCCAAGCGCTGTGAATAAATGACCTTTTTTCGAAAAGGGTTCTATGCAGCACCAAAACGTTCTACGGGGTCATGATGTCGAGGTTGTAACAACAGAAGACATTTTAGGCGCTTTATAGAACCAGTACCTTTACTAAAGAACCTTTGAAAGACCATCTTTTTACGTACGTAGGCTGCCGTGATTAGAGGCAGCATCGAAACGAGGAAGACTCGACGTGGAATCATCTTTACAGGCATTTACCCCGAGCCGCTCCCAGGCCAACTTGGAGATGTAATCCCTTCAGCGGGTCCTAGGACGACTCCGGGGGCTCGTCCCAGTAGGCCGTGCCTGGTACACCCCCACCAGGAGGCGTCCAGGGGGCATCCGGTTCAGATGCCCGAACCACCTCAGCTGGCTCCTCTCAATGCAGAGGAGTAGCGGCTCTACTCCGAGCTCCTCCCGGATGACCGAGCTCCTCACCCCGTCAGTAGAGTGACCCTGCCACCCTGCGAAGAGGCTCATTTCCACCGCTTGTATCCATGATCTTCGGTCATTACCCACAGATCATGACCACAGGTGAGGGTGGGGATGTAGACCAACCTCCTTATGGTTCAGCTC
>NC_051219.1:1061847-1066847 GCF_015220715.1 Pygocentrus nattereri
ACTGAGAGAGCGGAGAACCCGGAACGCTGGTGGTTCAGCAGGTTATGATGAAACAGCTGCTCTTTCAGAGGCGAGTTCAGACCTGCCTCCTGCACAGACGCATCACGGTGCGGACTTCAAATGAACTTGGTCCTGATCGGGTTCTCCTCCTCAGCGCTGGTCAGAGTCCTGCACGTTCGGGTCTGTTTACACGGTTCTGTTTTCATGATCAATGCAGCTGCACAGTTTGAACTCCAGCCACTCAAGTGGGCAGTTGTTTTATCAGCTGCACCAGGAAGCTCAAAATTACAATTACACCCAAAACAAGCAGACCAACCGGAGTCCAGACCAACCGGAGTCCAGGCCAACCGGAGTCCAGGCCAACCGGAGTCCAGGCCAACCGGAGTCCAGGCCAACGTTGTTTATTATCTTATGTTTCCATCACATATTTTAATGCATTTCTATTTGAGCCGTTTTTTTATTTCCTTACTAATTTTCTTGTCTTGTCGATTTTCATCCAGTTTAGTTAATTAACGTCATTTAAAGTTTTTTCAGTCACTGTTTAATTTGCCCAGCTGCACTGTAACTGAGAGTCACCCTCCTTCACCATGTGCTAACGTTTAAATAAAGCACAGATATTTATGCAAATTTTGTTGTTGATGACTGTAAAATGTTCTTAGGTGCTGCGTAAATTAAGCTTTTATTGTTACTGTTGTTTTTCTTATTATCAATTATTATTTCATAGAAAGAGATGGTTCTTCGGGGGTTCTTAAGAAAAGAAAGTGGTTCTATACAGAACCACAAACACTCAAAGAACGCTTTGTACTGACTACAGGGTTCTTCAGAATGTGTTGTACACGGTTCTGTATATAACCTTTTTAAAGGGGGTCCTATGAAGGGTTCTTCTAGTGTTATATGATGTCAAGCTTGTAACAACAGAAGAACCCTTTTGGGTGCTATATATAGAACCCTTTTTTAAACAAGGTTCTCTGCACCAACCATCTACAGCATTCTCTGTCACTGTGAAGAGAACTTTAATAATGCAGCGGCTTCTTTAGTTGCGTATAGAACCATTTTATTTACCAAAGAACCCCTGAAGAACCGTCTTTTTTAAGCGTGCACAAAGCCGCTCAGCTAAGCCCTCAGTCACGGTCAGGAACTATGTTTGTGAAAGAGTCACAGTGATTCATCACCAGCGCCAAACCATCGACGGTCACTCAGCTGAGTCTGAATGAGCAGGATAACAGTAGAAACACACCCGTCATCCAAGTAACATCAGCGTACTGACCTCAGCGGTCACCCATATACAGGGTCTCCGCTGACCGTCTGGCTGTCAGGCTGCACCCTGTGTGTGTGACTGTGCTGCCCAGTTGGGTGACGTTCAAACATTTCTACACAGTAAACTTTCACAATGTCCTTTTACGCAATGAAGGACAGCCCAGAGAGTGACCGCACACACACACAGTCCCGTACAGTCCACTAGGTCACTGCTCTCTCTGAGGCTCATCTGACTTACTGCATCCACCAAAATCAGTCAAGATTCATCTGGACGGGAGCTTTTCTGACCCCGCTTTATCCCACAGTTACACAGGCTGTCTGTCATATGATAGTCATATAAGACTGACATATGTAAATGAGCTCTGTGCTGATTGGCAGCTCTACTCTGTGCCTCATTCAGAGCACTTACAGCTGAAACACTCCTTATAACGTCTGATGGAATGGGCGGGGCTAAAGTGCTGCCGGCTGATTTATGTAAATGTGTTGGTTTTTCATGACATCACAAAGTCAGTAAATGCAAAGCAGGCTGTTTTGCATATCTCAGGCTTGGCCCAGGGACTGTGAGGACTGGAGAGTGAACTTTTATTATATAAAAGAAGGAAATTCAGTTTTTCATAATATGGGTGCGTTTACACTGAACAGCCTCAGAAACGGTAGTTTAAGTTGTTAAATATGGTTCTTATTGAAAGTGAAAGTGGCATTCTTAAGGTTTTCTTAAGCATCTTTACTGGTGTATATATGTTTATATATCGCTGTTGTCGGGACAAAACCTTGTATCTCCATTTTTGGTGTTTTTCAGGTTTTGACAGAATTAGAAAAAACCCGTTACTCTTTATATTGTCTACATATTTCATGACGAATGAACCAAAAGAAATGACCAAAAATGACAGAGAAAAAAGTCGGAATTACCCTGAGGTTTTTTACTTCTGCTGTAAAGTTGTAATTTTGGAGATACGGGGTTTTGTTCCAACAACAGCGATTATATAGTGATCTTTGTCAAATACAGCGTACCAGGTTCGCACCATATATTATGTATATATTTTTTTAACTCTCTATATATATGGTACAAACTTGGTACGCTGCTTTTCCTAAAATTAAAAAGTAGAAATGTATCAATATTAGGATTTATAGGCAGCTACTGGGAAGTTATGTTAGGCAGAGTTTGCAGCAGCGTCCGTACTCAATGCTGAAGATCCTTGAGAACGTGGTATCAGTGTATCCTACAAACTACAGATAACCCCCCTAACTGTGATACACCCACCCCTGGACACTCACCTCCACACATGATGTATTCCCTGAAGAAAGGCACTCTGAACCAGAAGGGCAGCATCAGCAGGTAGGGAGTCAGTCCGGGGAAAAGCTTGGAAAACCCTGACGCTTCCGTACAGAAGTTCCCAAATCCACCAGCAACCAGCACGCCGTGAGGGTGGAACCCAAACAGGTAGTTATGACTCGGATCCAGATCCACCGTCTTCACCAGCTGGACACAGAGAGGAATGACGCAGGCCTGATCTCAGCAAGTTGACAGTTAGAGCTCCATTCATATGATCCACACAGTCGCTCTGACAGACTGTAATACACTACAGGAAGCGTAGGGGGCGATACGGCTTCTACTGTTTCATTTAAAAAGCTCTATAATGTTCATATGATCCACACAGTCGCTCTGACAGACTGTAATACACTACAGGAAGCGTAGGGGGCGATACGGCTTCTACTGTTTCATTTAAAAAGCTCTATAATGTTCATATGATCCACACAGTCGCTCTGACAGACTGTAATACACTACAGGAAGCGTAGGGGGCGATACGGCTTCTACTGTTTCATTTAAAAAGCTCTATAATGTTCATATGATCCACACAGTCGCTCTGACAGACTGTAATACACTACAGGAAGCGTAGGGGGCGATACGGCTTCTACTGTTTCATTTAAAAAGCTCTATAATGTTCATATGATCCACACAGTCGCTCTGACAGACTGTAATACACTACAGGAAGCGTAGGGGGCGATACGGCTTCTACTGTTTCATTTAAAAAGCTCTATAATGTTCATATGATCCACACAGTCGCTCTGACAGACTGTAATACACTACAGGAAGCGTAGGGGGCGATACGGCTTCTACTGTTTCATTTAAAAAGCTCTATAATGTTCATATGATCCACACAGTCGCTCTGACAGACTGTAATACACTACAGGAGGCGTAGGGGGCGATACGGCTTCTACTGTTTCATTTAAAAAGCTCTATAATGTTCATATGATCCACACAGTCGCTCTGACAGACCGTAATACACTACAGGAGGCGTAGGGGGCGATACGGCTTCTACTGTTTCATTTAAAAAGCTCTATAATGTTCATATGATCCACACAGTCGCTCTGACAGACTGTAATACACTACAGGAGGCGTAGGGGGCGATACGGCTTCTACTGTTTCATTTAAAAAGCTCTATAATGTTCATATGATCCACACAGTCGCTCTGACAGACTGTAATACACTACAGGAGGCGTAGGGGGCGATACGGCTTCTACTGTTTCATTTAAAAAGCTCTATAATGTTCATATGATCCACACAGTCGCTCTGACAGACTGTAATACACTACAGGAAGCGTAGGGGGCGATACGGCTTCTACTGTTTCATTTAAAAAGCTCTATAATGTTCATATGATCCACACAGTCGCTCTGACAGACTGTAATACACTACAGGAGGCGTAGGGGGCGATACGGCTTCTACTGTTTCATTTAAAAAGCTCTATAATGTTCATATGATCCACACAGTCGCTCTGACAGACTGTAATACACTACAGGAAGCGTAGGGGGCGATACGGCTTCTACTGTTTCATTTAAAAAGCTCTATAATGTTCATATGATCCACACAGTCGCTCTGACAGACTGTAATACACTACAGGAAGCGTAGGGGGCGATACGGCTTCTACTGTTTCATTTAAAAAGCTCTATAATGTTCATATGATCCACACAGTCGCTCTGACAGACTGTAATACACTACACGAAGCGTAGGGGGCGATACGGCTTCTACTGTTTCATTTAAAAAGCTCTATAATGTTCATATGATCCACACAGTCGCTCTGACAGACTGTAATACACTACAGGAAGCGTAGGGGGCGATACGGCTTCTACTGTTTCATTTAAAAAGCTCTATAATGTTCATATGATCCACACAGTCGCTCTGACAGACTGTAATACACTACAGGAAGCGTAGGGGGCGATACGGCTTCTACTGCTTCATTTAAAAAGCTCTATAATGTTCATATGATCCACACAGTCGCTCTGACAGACTGTAATACACTACAGGAAGCGTAGGGGGCGATACGGCTTCTACTGTTTCATTTAAAAAGCTCTATAATGTTCATATGATCCACACAGTCGCTCTGACAGACTGTAATACACTACAGGAGGCGTAGGGGGCGATACGGCTTCTACTGTTTCATTTAAAAAGCTCTATAATGTTCATATGATCCACACAGTCGCTCTGACAGACCGTAATACACTACAGGAAGCGTAGGGGGCGATACGGCTTCTACTGTTTCATTTAAAAAGCTCTATAATGTTCATATGATCCACACAGTCGCTCTGACAGACCGTAATACACTACAGGAAGCGTAGGGGGCGATACGGCTTCTACTGTTTCATTTAAAAAGCTCTATAATGTTCATATGATCCACGCAGTCGCTCTGACAGACCGTAATAAACTACAGGAAGCGTAGGGGGCGATACGGCTTCTACTGTTTCAT
>NC_051219.1:1074347-1256847 GCF_015220715.1 Pygocentrus nattereri
CTATGATATACTAGTGCAATACTGCAATATACTAGTGCAATACTGCGATATACTAGTGCAACACCGGCTGCCCTTACCCAGCATTTTCCTCACCAATGTCCGTTCTCTGGCTAACAAAATGGACGAAATACGGCTCTCCATCACCAACGACAGACGGATTATGGACTCAAACGTCATGATTTTCACCGAAACATGGCTAAACAACGGCTGCCCGGACAACGCTATTGAGTTAGCAGGACGACACACACACCGAGCTGATAGGATAGCAGAAGACTCCGGCAAGACCAGAGGTGGTTTGTGCATTTATATTAACAAAGCTTGGTGCACAAACTCTGCTACTACCGAGAGACAATGCTCACCTAATGTGGAGTTTATAATGGTCAAATGCAGACCTCATTATCTCCCAAGAGAAATAAATTCCATCATAATCACTGTAGCATATGTCCCCCCAGACGCTAATGCTAAGCTGGCTATGAAAGAACTTCATGCAGCCATTAGCAAACACCAGACCAAACACCCTGAGGCTGCTTTTATTGTTGCTGGTGACTTCAACCACTCCAACCTGAAAACAGTCCTCCCCAGATTCCACCAACATGTCTCCTGCCATACCAGAGGGGACAAGACTTTGGACCATGTTTATTCCAACCTGCCTGGGGCATACAAAGCAACACCCCTCCCCCACATTGGACAATCTGACCATCTCTCCCTTTTCCTCACACCTCGATACTCACCACTCATCCAACGTGTGAAACCCACTGTGAGGACAATAAAAGTGTGGCCAGAGGGGACAGACACTGTGCTCCAGGACTGGTTTAAAAACACTGATTGGAATATGTTCTCTGACACAGACTTGGATCAGTACGCCTCATCTGTACTGGACCACATCTCCACCACTATAGACAGTGTCACCACCCAGAAACAGATCACCATGTACCCCAACCAAAAGCCTTGGATGAACCGGGATGTTCGTCTCCTGCTGAAGGCCCGCAACATCGCCTTCAGGTCGGGAGATGCACAGGCCTACAGTGCAGCCAGGGCTGAGCTGAAGAGGGGCATCAAAAAGGCTAAACACCACTACAAAGGGAAGGTAGAAGAACACTTCTCCAACTCTGACCCCCGACGTATGTGGCAAGGACTCCAGATTATCACAGATTACAAGACCATCAACCCCTCCCCCGCCTCCTCTGATGTTTCCTTCCTCAACGAGCTCAACAATTTCTACGCCCATTTTGAGAGAGGGAACCCAACAACTGCAACCAAGGCAGACGTGTCTGCAGACCACCAGTCACTGACTCTTTCTCCCACCGATGTAGGAGCCGTGCTGGGCAGGATTAAAGTCCACAAGGCTGCGGGCCCTGATGGCATCCCTGGACGTGTTCTCAGAGCATTCTGGAGAGCTGGCAGGAGTGCTGACGGACATATTCAACCTGTCCTTGGCCCGTGCTGTGGTACCAAGCTGCTTCAAAACCACCTCCATCATCCTGATACCCAAAAATTCCAAACCATCACAATTGAATGACTACCGCCGGTAGCCCTCACCCCCATCATCACAAAGTGCTTTGAGCGGCTGGTCCTAGCACAGCTCAAATCCTGTCTCCCCCCCTCCCTGGACGCCCACCAATTTGCATACCGCCAGAATGGGAACAC
Source organism: Pygocentrus nattereri (assembly GCF_015220715.1). NCBI lineage: Eukaryota > Metazoa > Chordata > Actinopteri > Characiformes > Serrasalmidae > Pygocentrus > Pygocentrus nattereri. Next base: position 1,075,995 of record NC_051219.1, read on the forward strand.
AGAGGATGCAGAGGATACTAGTCCAATACTATGATATACTAGTCCAATACTATGATATACTAGTCCAATACTATGATATACTAGTCCAATATTATGATATACTAGTCCAATACTGCGATATACTAGTCCAATGCTATGATATACTAGTCCAATATGGCGATATACTAGTCCAATACTATGATATACTAGTCCAATACTGCGATATACTAGTGTGATACTACAATATACTAGTGCATTACTGCAATATACTAGTCTAATACTATGATATACTAGTCCAATACTGCGATATACTAGTCCAATACTATGATATACTAGTCCAATACTATGATATACTAGTCTAATACTGCGATATCCTAGTCCAATACTGCGATATACTAGTCCAATACTAAGATATACTAGTCCAATACTATGATATACTAGTCCAATACTGCGATATACTAGTCCAATACTATGATATACTAGTCCAATACTATGATATACTAGTCCAATATTATGATATACTAGTCCAATACTGCGATATACTAGTCCAATACTATGATATACTAGTCCAATATGGCGATGTACTAGTCCAATACTATGATATACTAGTCCAATACTGCGATATACTAGTGTGATACTACAATATACTAGTGCATTACTGCAATATACTAGTCCAATACTATGATATACTAGTCCAATACTGCAATATACTAGTCCAATACTATGGTATAGTAGTCCAATACGGCGATATACTAGTGTGATACTACAATATACTAGTGCAATACTGCAATATACTAGTCCAATACTATGATATACTAGTCCAATATTATGATATACTAGTCCAATACTGCGATATACTAGTGTGATACTACAATATACTAGTGCAATACTGCAATAAACTAGTCCAATACTATGATATACTAGTCCAATATTATGATATACTAGTCCAATACTGCGATATACTAGTCCAATACTATGATATACTAGTCCAATACTGCAATATACTAGTGTGATACTACAATATACTAGTGCATTACTGCAATATACTAGTCCAATACTATGATATACTAGTCCAATACTGCGATATACTAGTCCAATACTATGATATACTAGTCCAATACTGCGAGATACTAGTCCAATACTATGATATACTAGTCCAATACTGCGATATACTTTTGTGATACTACAATATACTAGTGCAATACTGCAATATACCAGTCCAATACTATGATATACTAGTGCAATATTATGATATACTAGTCCAATACTGCGATATACTAGTCCAATACTATGATATACTAGTCCAATACAATGATATACTAGTCCAATACTGCGATATACTAGTCCAATACTATGATATACTAGTCCAATACTGCGATATACTAGTCCAATACTATGATATACTAGTCCAATACTATGATATACTAGTCCAATATGGCGATGTACTAGTCCAATACTATGATATACTAGTCCAATACTGTGATATACTGCAGTTTATTAGATGTTTGTCTGGGTTCCTTTATGACCTCCTGGATGATTCGGGGCTGCATTCTTGGTGAAATTTTGGTAGGACAGCCACTCCTGCGAAGGTTCACTGTCGCTCCAAGTTTTCTTCATTTGTGGATCACGGCTCTCGCTGTGGTTCTTTGCAGTCCCAGAGCCTCAGCAATGGCTTTGTTACTCTTTCCAGATTTTAGTGACTTTGTTTTGCATCTGTATTCAAATCTCTTTAGAAGGTGACATCATGTGCTGCTTTTTGAGACCTTCTAGCTGCTTCACATTGCCACACAGATTCTTTTTAAGTGATGTTTAGATTCAACAGGTCTGGCAGTGGTCATCCCTGGGTGTGGGTAGTGAACTTGAACTTAACACTCCACTGAATTTGGTTAACTGGTGGGTTTAGTAGCTAAGACGGCAATTGCTTATTCACATAGAGCCGGATGGGCTGAACAGTATTTTCAAAGTATTTAGATGGTCTGAAACATATTAGAAACCAGAAGTAAACAAAGACCATTATTCCCAGGGCCTCTGTTTTGTTTCCGACTGAAACCACTTGAACACATATAACATCATACTTAAATCATCACTGAAGCGGTGACTGCAAAACTAGATAATATATACTAATTAATGTGACCCAAATGTTTGTTAAAAGCTTCAATTATTTGCATTTAAGCTAGAATATGTTAATGTGCGCCACTGTGTTTGATGTCACATGCTGATTATCAAAGCTGCTGAATGATGAAACCTGATCTGATCTGTTAATTGTCCTGAAGTCTGATTTCAACCAAATTTAAAACTACATACAATTTGTGCGGAATGTGTGTGAGGACACAGGCTGAGGTGTTTATATTCGAGAAGGTGAAGGGCTATGTCCAGGTTTTTGGTTGCCTGTACAGGAACGACTTAATTCTGTTCCTGAACATTTTCTTATTTTAGTATTTCTTGTCCAGTTTCTACAGCCTTTTCAGTCAGTCAAAGCACTTGCATGAAAAGAATGGGTTCGATTAAACTCACATCTGTCTCTTAGACCAGTGTTTCTCAACTCTGCACTTTTTAGTGTTTTCTCTTTCCTAACACACCTGATCAAATTCATCAGCTGATTAACAGCATATTTCTGAGTTAAAGTGGCAGCGTTACAGCAGGAAACACACAAGAAAGGTTGGGAAACACTACCTTAAACCGTACTGTTAGCATAGACCCATCCACATGAGGGCAGTGTTGGATTGTTTATAATCCCTGTGAAATAAACTGGACACACTACAACTGCTACTCAAGACTAAAGCACTTTCCCCTCTCATCTGGTTTCTGCTGTAAGGACCTTTTACTACAACATAGCTGACCAATGAATAATGATGGACCCAAACAGAATCAAACATGTCAAGATGTCTACCTCTTGCATCAACTGCATAAACACACTACATCACAGAGAGAAGCTTGACCCAGATTAAAAAGCCTTAACCAGGCCAATGAAATAACTAAATACAATAAAATATCAGATTCAAAGAGTTAAATAATGAATGGAGAGAGAACAGAGAGAGAGGTGGGGGAGGGGCACACACATCATGACTGACTTGCATATGGAAATGATATGTAAATGAGACAGAATATGCATATAGAACGCGGGTGAGCGCTCCAGAGTTAGAGCTGTTGTAATGTAGACTAGGGTCAGTTCACTGATATGAAGATGATCTGAAGGGCTCGGCCCAATGGCTCTGGTTCCACTCAGTCAATAATGGGTTGAACCAAATATACTTTTACATGACCTGTGTTCGTTGTCGATGTTCAGAATCAGTGTTCTTTTTAAGCTTGTACATTTTTGGTTGGGTTAGTGGGTTGCCAAACTGTTTTCAACCCGGACCATAAGCAATCAATCAATCAATCAATCAACCTTTATTTCAACTCAGAATACATTGACAATGTAGCTAAGAAAATAGAGCTTGAAAAAATGTAAAAAGAATTTAAAAATGGAAAAATATATAAAAAATAAATATCAATAACAATAATAATGATAATAGTAAAATTTAAGAGTAAAAAAAGAAATCTAATTCAGAGTAAACTGATTAACAGCAATAAAATATAAGAGTAATACACCACAAATCAAAGAGTGATAGCATTAAAATATTAAAAATGGATATTCCACAATATTCTGCTTTAGTTTTCCTGATGTAGTGAGTATATTTGTTCCCTAGCTGCCTGCAGGCAAGCCATTGGTCTCTGTCACCATTTCTTGTTGTGAGGGCCCATGCTTTATTTCTTGCATTGAACCGGACCAGGCATTTGATCCATCTCCGATTCGAACAGTTTTAGAAATGCCGTGCTTGTTTATGACCACCAGGAAAGTTTTGCTAAAATTGTCTAAGTCTAAGTCGAAATCTGGGATTTCAGAAGTGAGTCCCATATCAAAGAATAATGTTTAGAATTACTTCTAATCACCGTCTGACAGCCTGACTTTATTATAATTATATTTCTAATACATCCAATAGTGCACTGGTCACTAAAACCAGGGTCTTATTAATTGATTAATTATGAATTATTAATTAATTAATAATCAATAGAATTCATAAAGTGGCTTATTGTTATTAAAGCTGTGATTGTGGTGAATCTGTGCATATACCTTAGTTGATAACAATGAAAACCATCACCAAGTTACAGTCAAAAATATAAATATAAGCATAGTCAGTAACTTTAGGCTTAAATACAACAGGGTTACATTTTTAAAAAGTTCATTTAAAAAATATTTGAAAAGATAAATTATTATAGTGGAAAAATGTTTGATATCTAACACATTTTAGCATCAGATATTAACTTCATATAATTCAGAAGTGAGACTGAACACAATGGGGAGCACACCTGAATGAATAGTAATGTTACATACCGGATCAATCAATATTCAGCTCATTCATAACATGGACCAATGCTGTGTCTGTACTTTGGCTATGCAGGACTGGAATTTCTCTAGTAATTGTTAAATACTAAGTAGGCATTTCACTTTTTGGAAGAAATGCTCTCTAATGTTTTAAGATGTTGAGAAACATTATCTAGGATCATGGGTGGTGCCACACCTCCAAGAGTTGTGGGGCAAAACATTGTTTCAAAAAAAAAAAAAATAAATAAAATAATTTGCTGGCTAAATGCTGCTAAATAATTACTGATGGTTGCTGATGTTTGGCCAAAATGTTCTCCATAATCCACAATCAAACGCATGTCATTTTTTTGCTTGTCTTTTGTTATTTAATTGAAATGGTGAATCAGTAGTAAACGTTGTGCAGACAGCACAGAGAAAATGTGCTCTGGTGTTGAATTCCCTCCTGAATTAGGACAGTTCAGTTGTTTTGTGTTCGCATGTCAAAACCAGTTCTACAGGTTCGCACCAACCAAGGCAGGTCTGAAAAGAGGTTTTTGACGTCAGAGCTGCAGATTTACACCCGCAGTTTCACTCCAGCGGCTTCAGGCCAGTGGAAAGCATGCGCAGTAGGACATGCGAGCGTCCCAATTCAAATTTCAACCAGTTGCCGGTCTCCCCATTTGTAACATCTCTGATGTAAACAGCGACTGTTTGTGCTGGTTGTATGTGTCACTATGAACATTACCATTCAGGAAGGGAGACCGTTACCAATATATGAATCAACCACTGGTAACCGGTTAAACCCAAAGCCAAAATACATTACAAAAATGTCAGAAACCAGGAGAAATACAATGGTTTCTATATTTTTTTCAGCATTCAAAATTACATTCAAACATTGGTTTATTAAAGCCAAAAGATGAATATTATGCTCAGATTAAGCTGCTTAAGGTAAACTTTTATTCCTGTGCATGTAATGTAAGTGAACAAATAAAGCCCCCATATCAAGAGTAAGTAAATTGAGCCATATGTCTACATAACCCATTAGCTTACCCAGGCTAAATAAGCTATAGTTTGTGTAATATTTACCCTATAAATCTTTATATGTATTCAAACCAAAGTCTGTTTTAGCCTAAAACTTAAAACATAACATTAGCCCAATGCAAATGTCTCACACATGTACTGGAAACCCACATAAAACATAACAATGAAAACAGGTGTGGCCACATGCTCTGAATGCCTTTGGCTTTGGGCCTGCTTGAGTGAAGCTGCAGCTCTGCAGACAGATGTTATTGGAGGTCTGAAAGCATCTCGCAGCTAAAATAGAGATTCTGATTGGCTCTGCCGCTCAGTTTTACTCTGCCTGCTCACGCTGATCAGCGCTTCATACAGTTTAGTGAAAGCACATGAACAAACTGAACTCAAACAGTAGTTGGGCGTTGCCACAGTTCTTTGAAAAGCGGTGGGGCGAATGCCCCCCCCTCCACCATGGGTCCGACGACCCTGTCTAGGATACACTTTAAAAAGCAATGTTTTCTTTGAATATGACATTTTCATTTTGGAATGCTTGAAATGGGTAGTTTCTAATTTTAGATGGCGTGATGATGTGGTATAATTAATTATGCAACCAGTAATTCTGTCTATAACTTTAAAACTCATTTTGCATTTCATTGAAAATAAATTTGTACACCTTTCACTTTGAGCCTGTCGCAATTGTTCCTTCACTTTCATGCAAAATCAGACACTCAGGTAGAACCATACACCGTGCGTTTGTACTTCATCCTCTCCTCATAGCCCTCTGTGTGGGAGAGCAGATCAGGCGGATGGTGTTCAGATGCTGTAAGACAGAGAAGACGAGAGAATCTTGAACATGAACTCATTCTTGTCACAGTCAGAGATCAGACAACACAAGAGCAAAAGCAGTGGAAAACATTTCACAAACAAACAGTTGTGACAGAAAAGGGTTCCATGAACATTCCCAGACAAAAGCTGTTCTAGGTATATTTATTCAATCATATTCGCCTCCAGATATTACATAAAAACATCTCTGTCTTCCTCTTTCTGTGTGCATGTCTGTGTGTGTGTGTGTGTGTGTGTGAGTATGTGTGCGTGTGTAGAGACAGTAAGTCAGTAACTCACTCTAATTCCTCCAGTTTACAGTATGGATCCTCCAGTAGATCAGAGAGCAGCTTCACTCCTGACTTTCTTGGATTATTACAGTTTAGATTAATTTTTCTCAGCTGGGAGGAGGGGTTTGATTTTAGAGCTGAAGCCAGAGCAGCACAGCCCTCAACTGTAATTTTACATTTACACAGCCTGCAGAGAAAAGAAGAAAACACCTAACAGATAAACACACTTACATTTCAACACACACACACACGCACACACACATGCATGCTGGGATAAGTGAAAATCTTACTCCAGTATCTCCAGTTTACAGTGTGGATTCTCCAGTCCGGCAGAGAGCAGCTTCACTCCTGAATCCTGCAGGTTATTGTTATTCAGGTCCAGTTCTCTTAGATTTGAAGAGCTGAGAGCTGAGGACAGAGCTGCACAGCCTTTCTCTGTGATATTACAACCATGTATCCTGGGTGAAAAAATACAAAATACTTTTGGTACTAACAAGAAAAGAAATGCAAAAGTCATGGGAAGAGACAACACCTGATTGAAAAGATTCTATGAAATGTAAGAATACAGACTGGTGGGCTGAAATATATTGGCCTGTACGTTAGCCAGCTGAATTAAGTCAGTCAAACCTATTTTTATACATTCAGAAGAAACTGATTTAATCTCCAGCTCACATCTACCAGACAACATATGTCCACTGCCTAATGATATAATAATGTCACATGCCAAGTTTAAAACCGCAGTGTTCACACTAAAAAAAGCCTTTTTTCACTGTGTCTTGGCCTTTCCTTTTCAAAGTCTTGTAAATATATTGATTCCAAATGAAAATATTGAATTCAAAATTATCAAAATGCATATATTTTTATTTTCTGCACCACAAGGATGACTGTCTGTGACAATCATTTAAGCCATAAAGTGGAAGAAGCTAGAGATGTCCTGTTTTCCTGCTTCTAATAAGCCCCTTGCAAATTTTTATAATGAGAAAATAAAGGTATTAATGGCAGGAAAGGAATACATCAGAACAAACTTAATAAATCATGTGCAGCAAAAACAATAAATTGATTGATAGTGTATAGTTAATTTATTGTTAAAGATGTTTAGTCCAAACAAAGTTGTGACATAATTTATTTTGTTGTTGAGAAATCGTCTCATATAGTAACATGATTTCTCAACAACTTGACATGACATGTCAATATGACAACATTTCTACAGCAAGGGGGAGAAATGGCTCAGTGGCTGCAGTGGCTCGGTGTCTACCCGGTCCATGCCATGTTTGGCTGCTCTTGTATATGACGTCTCTTGTTTTGTATATTTTCTGTCAGGTACGATCTCCTTAAGATCGCGTTATGTAACAAATGACGCGTAACCAGCAAGTTCCTCCACACACACGAGATTCCAGTGGAGTTAGTGAGAAGTTAGTGAGATTACTATCCCAGCAGGGAGGAGGCACAGGCGGGATAGAGAAAGGAGGCAGAACCAAGGCTGGTGGCCTAGCCAGGCTATGGAGGCAGCCATTCAAACCATTGCTTGAATTGCAAGTGTCATCACAGAACAGCAGACTCCGGTAAGAGCAAAGGAGGGGGGCTGTGTGTTTATGTCAAGTGTGCTACAAGGGGAAAAAACAACCCGGACAAGTACATTTTAACATCAAACTGGACTACAGAGCAGACCATTGCCATGCCTGGGCCAGTCTGACCATTTGTCATTGTTTTTAATCCTGCATATGCTAGGAAAATGGCTCCCGTCATCATTAAGACTGTTACCATATGACCAGAGGGTGCCACCAAGCAGCTGCAGGACTGCTTTGAGAAGACCAACTGGGTGGTCTTCAAACACCAGGACCTGGAGGTGCTCACAGACAATGTTCTGTGCTATATTAAGAACTGCACAGACACTGTCACAGTGGAAAAACACATCAGGGTCTACCCCAACCAGAAGTCCTGGATGACACAGAGGGGTCCAGCAGCTGCTAAAAGAGAGTAACTGTAATGGCGTCTGTGACACTCAATTAATATTTTCTTTCTCATCCTCTGACACACAGGTTTCCAGTCTGATCTCAGCATGTCTGTCTAACATCTCTTCATGGATGGCAGCTCACCACCTGAAGCTCAATCCTAGCAAGACTGAACTGATATTCATCCCTGCAACTACAGGTCCTCATCATGACCTCAACATCTCATTCGAGAACTCTCTGATTAATCGGTCTGTAGAGGCAAGAAGTCTTGGTGTGACCCTGGATGGCCAGTTATCGTTCTCGACTCACATTGTGAACCTGACTCGGTCATGCAGATTTCTCCTGTACAACATCTGGAAGATCTGACCCTTCCTCACCCGAGAGGCCACCCAGGTGCTAGTGTAGTCTCTGGTCATCTCAAGGCTTGACTACTGCAACTCGCTCTTGGCTGGTCTTCCCATGCGGCCACCAAGCCTCTGCAACTCATCCAGAATGCAGCAGTACATCTTGTCTGCAATCTGCCCAAGTTCAGCCACATCACCCCACTGCTGCGCTTCCTTCACTGGCTCCTTGTAGCTGCATGCATCAGACCACTGGGATGTGGCTGGTTAGTGTAGTGGTTAATACCTCTGCCTTCTACACTGTAAACTGGGGTTTAATCCCCACCTGGGAAAACACCCTACACTATACCAATAAGAGTCCTTGGCCAAGACTCCAAAACATCACCTTGGCCTACCTGTGTAAAATGATCAAATTGTAAGTCGCTCTGGATAAGAGCGTCAGCCAAATGCCATAAATGTAAAATCATTGGATAAATGCCACATTTTTTTCCACCCTGGATGCTGAGCGTCTCTGAGGGTGAATGGAGCTGTGGACAGGTCTGGACATGGAGCTTCTGCAAGATGATTGGAGGATCAGTCAAAAGGCTGAATCCCATTTTAATTGACAGCTATTTTGACCTATTTACGCCCAAAGACAAACTGCAACCCATTTCTTGGTGTTTGCTTGGTGAAATTACTTGCGCATATCCATTGTTCATTGTGTAAATACAACCCCAATTCCAATGAAGTTGGGACGTTGTGTAAAATAAATAAAAACAGAATACAATGGTTTGCAAATCCATTTCAACCGATATTCAACTGAATACACTACAAAGACAAGATATTTAATGTTCAAATAGATAAACTTTATTGTTTTTTGCAAATATTCACTCATTTTGAATTTGATGCCTGCAACACGTTCCAGAGAAGTTGGGACAGGAGCGTGTTTACCACTGTGTTACATCACCTTTCCTTTAACACTCAATAAGCGTTTAGGAACTGAGGACACTGATTGTTGAAGCTTTGTAGGTGGAATTCTTTCCCATTCCTGCTTGATGTCCAGCTTCAGCTGCTCAGCAGTCCGGGGGTCTCCGCTGTCGTAATTTGAGCTTCATAATGCGCCACACATTTTCAATGGGAGACGGTCTGGACTGCAGGCAGGCCAGTCTAGTACCCGCACTCTTTTACTACGAAGCCACGCTGTTGTAACACGTGCAGAATGTGGCTTGGCATCGTCTTGCTGAAATAAGCAGGACGTCCCTGAAAAAGACGCTGCTTGGATGGCAGCAGATGTTGCTCCAAACCTGTATGTACCTTTCAGCATTAATGGGGCCTTCACAGATGTGCCAGTTACCCCTGCCATGGGCACTAACACCCCCCCACACCATCAGAGATGCTGGCTTTTGAACTTTGCGCTGAAAACAATCCGGACAGTCCTTTTCCTCTTTGGCCCGGAGGACACGACGTCCATGATTTCCAGAAACAGTGTGAAGTGTGGACACGTCAGACCACAGGACACTTTTCCACTCTGCGTCAGTCCATCTCAGATGAGCTTGGCCCAGAGAAGCCGGCGGCGTTTCTGGGTGGTGTTGATATGTGGCTTCGCTTTGCATGGCAGAGTTTTAACTTGCACTTGTAGATGGAGCGACGAACTGAGTTCACTGACAGAGGTTTTCCGACAGAGGTGTTCCTGAGCCCATGTGGGAATATCCGTTACAGAATGATGTGGGTTTTTAATGCAGTGCCACCTGAGGGGTCGAAGGTCACGGGCATTCAGTGTTGGTTTTCTGCCTTGCCGCTTACTTGCAGAGATTTCTCCAGATTCTCTGAATCTTCTGATGATATTATGGACTGTAGATGATGAAATCCCTAAATTCCTTGCAGTTGCACGTTGAGAAACGTTGTTCTTAAACTGTTGGACTATTTGCTCACGCAGTTGTTCACAAAGTGGTGAACCTCGCCCGTCCTTGCTTGTGAATGACTGAGCCTTTCAGGGATGCTCCCTTTATACCCAATCATGACACACCTGTTTCCAGTTAACCTGTTCACCTGTGGAATGTTCCACACAGGTGTTTTTTGAGCATTCCTCAACTTTCCCAGTCTTTTGTTGCCCCTGTCCCAACTTCTTTGGAACGTGTTGCAGGCATCAAATTCAAAAGGAGTGAATATTTACAAAAAACAATAAAGTTTATCCATTTGAACATTAAATATCTTGTCTTTGTAGTGGGTTCAATTGAATATCGGTTAAAAAAAGGATTTGTAAATCATCGTATTCTGTTTTTATTTATGTTTTACACAACGTCCCGACTTCATTGGAATTGGGGTTGTAAAACACACTCATAGTATTTCCCTGTTTCAGTTTAACATAATTTCAACATTTCCTTGTTGGACTTTAATTTCGTTTCGTTAGTTCGTTCAGTCATTCATTCATACTGCTGGCTTGGTCGGAGTGAACTAGCCAGCTAGCAAGGTTCACAAGATGGCAGACATTGCTAATATTTTCGACCTGACTTTGGCAAAGCCATTTGATAGTCTTCCTTATGAGGAGAAAGAATTAAACAGCAGGGCAGATCAACATGCAAGATTGATTTGGTGCAAAAAGTAGGGAAAGGTAACAGGTCTGTTCAGCTCTCCTAGTATGACAAAGTTAGCTGGCTGACTGGAAGTGCTGAGACAGAGAACATGCATTGTTGGCCGCTCTTGTTGAAATCATCTCAGGGATCATGTCTTGTCTGGTCAAAACTGGGTTTTGGGGATCTGTCTAACTAAGGCCATTTTCTTGAAAACACATTACTACCAACAACAATCAGTATGTTATATATTTATATATTTACAGAGACAGGGAGAGAAAGACAGATGGTACTAGTAGTTACTGGATGCACCACAGAGCTGCTGCCTCAGTGCTTCTCTGTGAATTAACATAATAAACGTTGACTTATTGTCCTGCTAATTGCTGGCAAGAAGGTGGGGTGATGTCCTGAGGATCCTGAAATTTCACTCATGCTAGTATTAAACCCTAATGTTTGCCTACAAAGCCAAAAATGGACCAGCCCCAACCAGCTTGATGGCAATGGTGAAATCTCGAATGGTACCACGAGCCCTTTGAGTACAGCTCAGCTTGACCCGCCATCCTTCAAGGTGCGTGGAAGACAAGCGTGGAGAATGTTCTCTGTACTGGAGCCCAGGTGGGGGAATGAACTCCCACTGGCTGTCCAAACAGCAGAGCCTCTCGCTGTCTTCAAACGTAGACTGAAGACCGTCTCTTTACACAGCACTTAAATCATCATTGAATTATAAGCTGCACTTATATGTTATATTTTATTGTATTGCACCAACCTCGAAGATGCTGGAAATGACCCTGCACTGGCAGAGAAGCTGAACATCTTCTTTTCCCACTTTGAGGTCACAGCACTAATGACAGCATTGCTACAACATATGGCCCACAGCAGCATAAACTTCATAATTGAAGAGCATGATGTGAGGCGCACATTGTGGGCCGTCAATCCGAGGAAGGTGACTGGTCCTAATGGCATTCCAGGACACGTGCTGAAGGACTGTGCAGATCAGCTGGCTGGAATCTGTAAAAAGATCTTAAACCAGTCCCTGAAATAGTCCACTGTCCCACCATGCCTGATATCCTCAACCATAGTCCCCCTGCCCAAGAAACCCCACTACCACTACTGGCCAGCGGCACTCACCCCAGTGTTGATGAAATGCTTTGAAAAACTGGTCCGTAGCCACATCACAGCAGCCCTACCCCGCAACTGTGACTCTCACCAGTTTGCATACAGAGCAAACCGATCCACAGAGGATGTCATAGCTATAGCACTCCAGACTGCACCATCACAACTGGAGCAGCAGGGGAGCTATGTGCGGACGCTCATTGTGGATTATAGTTCTGCATTCAATACCATCCTGCCTCACAAACAAGTGGTCAAACTGGGGGACCACACACCAACTGCATGTGGAATAGCTTCCTTTCTGATCGCAGACAGAGGGTCAGAGTGGGCCACTATACATCCATGGCCATAAGCCTCAGTACTGGCTCTCCCTAGGGCTGTGTGCTGAGTCCCTTGCTCTACTCCCTCTACACACATGACTGCTACCCTGTCCATCACAACACCACCATGGTGAAATTTGCAGATGACACCACAGTGGTGGTGCTCATCTCCAAGGGGGTGGGGATGGGGGTTTGTTGCCTATAGAGATTAGGTAGAGCAGCTGGCAATATGGTGCAGGGCCAACAACCTGCTCCTCAACACCTCAAAGACCAAATAACTCATCATAGATTACAGGAGAAAGAAAACAGAGATCCCACCATTAATCATCAGCAGGGACTACGTGGAGAGGGTGGCAGGCTTCCGCTTCTTGGGAGTCCACATCGAGGGGAGCCTATCCTGGAGTGTGAACACCTCTGAGAACACTCAGGAGGAACATCATCACACAAAGATTGTTGGTGACCTTTCACCATGCTTCCAGTGACAGCATACTAACATACTGCATGTGCCTGTGGTACACCAGCTGCACAGTGGCTCAGAGGAAAGCAGTCCAGAGGGTCATCAACACCACCCAAAAGATCGTCAGCTGCCCTCTTCCCACTCTGGAAGAACTACACAGTTCCCTTTATCGCAAAAAAGCCCAGAACATTATAAAGGACACACACCATTCTGGTCATTACCTGTTTGAACTGTTGCCTTCAGGCAGACGGTACAGGTCAATTAATGCAAGGACAAAAAAACTCATAGTTTTTATCCAACTGCACTGACTGGAGAGCACTTTTTATTGTACTTGTGACAAAGACAAAAAGACCTAAAAGACCTAAAGACCAAAAATGTCGTGTCCTGCTCTGAGAGTGTAAAAGTCAAAAATGGCAGAATGTAATGTGAGTTGTTATATTTGTTAGGTAATTAATCTTCTTTTTTTCAGGACAAAACAATAATAAACCTAATATTATCATGCTAATAAAATGACTGACTTTGACATATATGGATAAAGACCTACAGGAGACTGACTTATAAAATATTAACAAGTTGTTAGCAGTTGTTGCAGAAATTGATCCTTTTTTAATAAACTGGGGTTTTTATCTGCATGCACATGCAAACAACTTCAAAAACTTCAATATTTTCAGAAATGAGGCAAAATGTTCATGTGTATATGATCACAAACAGTGAGATTTATGATTGCTGTCGGATTTATGTGCCTCGACAATGAAAATGTGATGATCTTACTTCAGTGTCTCCAATTTACAGTGTGGTTTCTTTAGTGCAGTCGAGAGCAGCACCACTCCTGAATCCTGCAGCAGTTTATTGTTACTCAGGTTCAGTTCTCTCAGACTTAAGAAGCTGAGAGCTGACAACAGAGCTGAACAGGTTTCCTCTGTGAGATTACAGTTACACATGCTGGGAGAGAAATGATACATCAAAACACTGAGATCACACACACACACACAGATCTAAACACAAACCTCAGTTTCTAAACAATTGAAACAATAGGTAAAATGCAAATAAATCTAAAGTACTCCTTTGTGAACAAAGAAAAACAAAGACAAGATTTTTTATGCTTCATTTTCATAAAATCAAATTTGTTATTTTTTAAAATTTGCCCCATCCTGATTATCCCAAAATTATTTGAGATGGAGTAAATTAAGACTAGGAATATTGGAAATTGTATCTCTGTGATGGATATCACCACATTGGCTCAGGAATTCTTTGTCAAATGATTATGATTAGTGTCAATAAACACTGTTCATCCAAGTTTTTACCACAATAAGATTCAAAAGACATCTTTACTTATTTCAACATAAGAACACCAATCCATATTTTGTGTGTTTTCACCAGTATTGCTGATCTGTCTTCCATTGAAAAAGGAAAAAACATGACAATGAAGACCCTTTACTGTGAAGACTTCAATATCTCTTTAGACTTGTGTATCTATATTCAGTAAATAAAGTTTATCAAATAAGCTAGGTGGCAACAGGTGATGGCTTAGAGTGACCATTTAGGAAGCATTATATCCTAAAGACATTGCTGTAGTCATATTGGGAACTCTGTGTGTGTATAAATTGTCAGGAACTCACTTTAGTTTTTCCAATTTGCAACGTGGATCCTCCAGTACATTAATGAGAACACTCACTCCTGACTGTCCTGGTTGATTAGAGTTCAAGTTCAGCTCTCTCAAGTGAGAGGGGTTTGATTTAAGCCCTGAAGCCAGATAAGTGTAGCCCTTCTTTGTAATTCTGCATCTTTCCAATCTGTAGAGAGCAACAGAAAAATTCCACACACTTAGGGTGCATTCAGATATGACAGTTTTTGGTTTGATAAAAATGAATCCTGGTGCAATTTGCTGAGACGGATGTCAGGGCTGATGTGTGACAGAAGGATAGCAGCAGGAGTGAAAGAGTGGAAGAGTGAAAGGTCTACAAGACAGCAGTGCATCCTGCTATGATGTTTGGTTTGGAGACTGTGGCTCTGTCTAAAAGACAGGAGGCTGAGCTGGAGGTGGCGGAGATGAAGATGCTGAGATTTTCGTTGGGAGTGACGAGGCTGGACAAGATTAGAAATGAGCAGATCAGAGGGACAGTGAAGGTGGAGCAGTTTGGAGATAAAGCCAGAGAGGCCAGGTTGAGATGGTTTGGACATGTGTTGAGGAGGAATAGTGGATATATTGGGCAAAGAATGTTGGAGATGGAGCTGCCGGGTAGAAGGAGAAGAGGTAGACCTCAGAGAAGGTTTATGGATGTAGTGAAGGTGGACATGGAGATGGTTGGTGTGAAAGTAGAGGAGGCAGTGGATAGGGCAAGATGGAGGCAGATGATCCGCTGTGGCGACCCCTAAAGGGAGCAGCCGAAAGAAGAAGAAGAAGATAAATAAAACAATGTATAAGTACACCCAAAAGGACCAGATAGAACAGAGAAAAGCATGATTCAGAAAATTTGGTGGACATCGCAATTATTGTTAATCAGAAAAACCTGCTCAATCATTTGTGATTTTTACCTGCATAACTTGTTTACATCTTCTGGTTTGATGTTAAACATGTCAGTGTGAATACCTAACAAACCAGAACTAAAATACACACACACACACACACACACACACACACACACACACACACACACACACACACACAAAGTGATGTCATACTTCAGTATCTCCAGTTTACAGTGTGGATTCTCCAGTCCAGCAGAGAGCAGCTCCACTCCGGAATCCTGCAGTTTGTTATGACTCAGGTCCAGTTTTCTCAGACTTGAAGAGTTTGAGCTGAGAGCTGAGGACAGAGCTGCACAGCTTTTCTCTGTGAGATTACACCTGTGCAGCCTAGAAGAGAAATAATGATACCTCAGAACATCAACACCCCACCCCCCCACAAACACAGGACTGTATATAAAGGACAAAGTTTAGGGTTAGGGTTATAAAATATTAAACCATTTTATAACTTGACTTTTGAGTATACGATGAAATGTGACACAAGGATAATGAGTAAATATTTCTGTGTGTATGTGTGTGTATGAGGTAGAGAGAGAGAAAGATTTGAAAATGTGTGTTTGTGTGTGACCATCATTCACAGTGATAAAATTAAAATCTTACTCCAGTTTCTCCAGTTTGCAGTTTGGATTCTTCAGTCCAGCTAAGAGCAGCTCCACTCCTGAATCCTGCAGTTTGTTTCTACTGACGTCCAGTTCTCTCAGACATGAGGAGTTTGCACTGAGAACTGAAGACAGAGCTTCACAGCTTTTCTCTGTGAGGCTACAGTCAAAAAGCCTGGGAGAGAAATAATGATACATCAGAACACTATAGGATAATACGAAAGTATGGTACTCATGATCCCCTGTGATCTATAATTTATAAAATACTATAGAATTTTGGGGGGGGAGATTTTGGTTCAATTTCAATTACAATTGCAATTATAATGTATTTACATATGTAGATGTTTAAGGACACTCTGGGCTATTCAGATATGTCATTAGTTGACATGTAAGTACTAACAGAAATCTGAATTTGGCTAATTTTTTATCAAAAGTTAAAATAGCATCTGCAAAAGTTTATCAGTGGCACCTCAAATACCTTTCAGAAATTGTTATTTTGGAGTATCTGTGATCTGAAAGTGCAATAATTTTGCTGGTGATTCATTCTATTGGTTATTATGAGTAAAATGAAATGAGAAAAATTTGCATAAGGTGACCATGTTTTTTTTTTTTTACTGATTTTCTGTCTTCTTGGGTTCATGCTGAGTGCTAAAACTCTGATACACAAAATCCCTGTAAACTGAAAGACAAAGCTAAATATTATTCATTTTTAATCATTTTTGTCATATTTCCTGGTATTTCTATGTTAAAATATGTTTTGAGCCTGTTTCTGTAATTTTGAGGGTAAAAAGGAAAGGTGCACTCAGTGCAGTGAAGGGGACACTGCATTTTTATGTTTTTCCACCCTGCTATCCCCCCAATCTCTCACCTTAGCAACATGTACACACCACATGGCTAACCTTTAGTTTTAGAAGCGTGACTGCCTTTTGAGTAATTTTTTACATGCTGTAAATTTCTGATTGTCAGCACTAACTCAGAGTCTGAGTCATTCAGAAGACTGTTTTAAACATGAGGGAAAGTTTGTAGATTTAGATGGACATAAACACAGGATCTGAACAGTGGTTTTATGAGCTGGATTACTGACTGGATTACTCGCTGAAATTTCCACAGAATCACTCTGGACACACAGTATGGCCAATGATCAATGGTCAACTGATACATAGTCACAGGTGGACGAAATCATTCTAGATGTTGAGAGCAGAGTCTGATTAGTGAACTGATCTGTGAATCACTGAGTTTTTTTTACTTTCTGTAATTTGCACCTTTTCTTTTTTTAAGTATTTACATTTTTTTTGATTGTTTGCCATGGGTTTTTGCACTATGGTCACCAAAACTGGAGAGTTTGCCCTGGTCCTCACTCTACTTTTTTGGTGTCAGGAGGAGATATTATAGACCAGTTCTTCCCTCAGTTGTCTGGGGAAATGTAAGATCTATTATCAGTAAGATGGACAATCTGACAGTGCTGACCCAACATCAGAGGGAGTACCATGAGTGTAACGTCTATTCACCAAGTCAATTTCACCTCCGCATTTAACCCATCCGTGAAGTGAAACACCACATACACACTAGTGAGCAAACACACACTAGGGGGCAGTGAGCACACTTGCTCGGAGCGTTAGGCAGCCCTATCCACGGCACCCGGGGAGCAGTTGGGGGTCAGGTGTCTTGCTCAAGGACACCTCACTCATGGACTGTCAGCACTGGGGATTGAACTGGCGACCTTCCAGTCACAGGGCCAGTTCCCTAACCTCCAGCCCACGACTGCCCCCAAATATGCTAACTCTTGAACAGTCTAACAGTCTAACAGAACTCTAACAGTCATCACTTTGGAAGGCTTCTAGCTCATATAGGCAGATAGGATGTTGGAGAGTAATATGAAGAAAAGAGGGCTGGCAGTTTGTGAATGATAGATGGAGTAACTCTAAGCACATCACTATTAAGGAGCAAATCTGCTGAATGGTTAGCCATTAGGATGAGGCCATTCTACCTGCTGAAGGAATTCATACACATGATTGTGATAAATATGTACAACCCCCTTTTGCTGTTTTTACATCCTCCACTCTGACAAACTTCACCTAGTATGTAACCTGCAACACCAGAGACACTAAAATGCCCCTTTCTACTTCATTTAACTCCTAAAACGTAGTGGTGGGTTACTGTCTTGTTGGCAATCCTTTGGTTAGGTCACTGGTGTTATGGTTGGGTCAAGCAGTTTTATTCCATCCTGCTGACAAATGGGCCTTTAGAGAGGCTCATACACTAGCTCGGGCTCTTTTCCTGCCAGAGAGGTAACGTTCCATGTTCCAAAAACCAGTTTCAGTAGCCGAGGATCGGAACACCAAAGTCCCCGCCTTCGGCCGCCACCCGATCCACAATGCACCAGACCCCCATAAGTGCCTCTTCCATGGGTGGTGCGTCCGTGGGAGAGTGGTCCCATGTAGTTATTTCGGGCTGAGCCCGGCCGGGACCCATGGGTAAAGGCCCGGCCACCAGGCACTCGCGAGGAGCCCCTCTCCCTGGCCTGGCTCCAGGATGAGGCCCCAGTAACCCTAATCTGGGCGAGGGAAGCTGGGTCCTGTTGTTACTGTTCATATGGGGTTTTTGGATCACACTTTGTCTGGCGCATCACCTGTTTGCCTTGGGAGACCCTACCAGGAGCTTTCGCCCCTGACAACATAGCTCCTAGGATCATATAGGCACGCAAACCTCTCCACCATGGTAAGGTGGTGATCCAAGGAGAGGCTCAGCTCGTGGAAGGATTATGAAGACTAAGGGTGAGTTTTGGTTGATTAGATAGTTTGTAGGAGAAGCCGTATTTGTACCTCTAAAGGTTGCATTTTGCTCATAGTTACATTTCCTTTGAGTTTATTATGACTTCTGGCACCAAACAGTTTATTCAGATTACATCTGAGAATTTTGTAGATCAGTCTTCTGAAGTCTCGTTGATAGAGCTTGTGAGAACATGACAGCATATTATATTGAAGTCTGCCTCAGTAAAGAAAGGTCTTTTGAAACATAATGCTGTCAGAATCATTATTGTTATAAATCACATCTAAAGAAAAAATAGTACAACAGCAGGTTACTGAGTGGTCCAGGCATAAGTTAGAACAGCAAAAGCTGGAGGTTGAGCAGTACCAGCTAATATTTGTAAGATATTAATCAGACCTGCCTACCTCTCCCACAAAGGAAAGACAGAGAGCTGTCAGCCTGCCTGTGACTGGCCTATCTGGTATGCATAAACCTGTCTGTAGAGGTTTTTTTTTTTTTAAAGTTTGTTATTTTTGAAAAAAGAAGGATCTTGAATTCAGTTTAAAAATAAGAAATTTGAGTCTAGTTATTTTTGAGGTTTAGCCAGATTATTTTGGTCTTAATTAGCTGTCTTAAGCCCTTTAGCTGTTTGCAATTGAGGTCATTGTAAATTTGTAGCTTAATGGGTTAGGTTCTTGATACCCCAAAAAGAAAACAGAAAGCTTTGAGATGTTTGGTGATGCTTTTATATTTGAAAGACAAATGTGTTTTAATTCAATCAAGTATAATAAAAATACTAGCAAACATACTATACTATACTATACTGTACTATACTAACAAACAAGTATACTAAAAATAAACTGATTCTACTGGAGTTGGATGGAACATCAGCTCTGGAGGGGGGCAGCTGATGCATAATTTGCTTAAAGAAAGACAGTCACTGGAAAAATGAGCATCCTGTTTCAGAAGTAAAACAATGTGCTCATACTATGCTGTTAAGGTGTTTCCATCAGTGTATTATTTGGAAGCTAAGATATTGGTGAGAGAATGGGAACCACGTGCTATGGGAGACTGTTTCATCAAAATTGTAGTGCCAAAAAATGCCATAATCTTTGATGCAGAACTCTCAAAAAGTATTTGTTCATCTCAGTGTCAAAAAGACCTAAAATTTAATACTGAGACTTTTTTGGCCAATACGTAAAAAGGAAATACCTGCTAATATGACAAATGTGCCAGCAGACTGGTAGTCCTTATCATCGATGTTGTATAACTGAATGATAATTAAAAGTAAACAGTGTAGTGCCACCTTTATGACTAAATATACTCACATAGCTTTTCTTGATGCTTTGACCACTGGCAGCAACTGCATAAGATATTCCTCTGACCTGCCATATTTACGTAAGTCAAACACATCAAGCTCTTTTTCTGAGTTCAGCAACACAAACACCAGAGCTGACCACTGGGCAGGAGAGAGGGAGAGTCCTCGGAGACTAAAGTATTCTCCTCTGTTCAGGTATGACTGAACTTCCTGCTGTAGAGAATGATCATTCAGTTCATTCAGACAGTGGAACAAATTGATGGATTTCTCTGGAGAGGGATTCGCCCTGATCTTCTCCTTGATGTACTGGACTGTTTCCTCTTTGCTGTGAGAGCTGCTTCCTGTCTGGGTTAGTAGGCCTCGTAAGACAGTCTGATTGGACTCCAGTGAGAGGCCCAGAAGGAACTGAAGGAAAAGGTCCAGGTGTCCATTCTCACTCTTTAAGGCCTTGTCCAATGCAGACTTCAGGAAGTCTGACAGTTCGGACTGTTGGAAAATATCACAAAGATCAGTGTTCAGCTGTTTTGTTCTTTCTCCACTGATGAAGGAGAGAAATGCATATAAAGCAGCCATAAACTCCTGAACACTCAGGTGCACAAAGCTGAACACCTTCCCCAGGTGCAGCCCAAACTCCTCTCTGAAGATCTGGGTACAAACTCCTGAATACAATAACACTTCTCTGACATCAATGCCACACTCTCTCAGGTCTTCCTCATAGAAGATCAGATTGCCCTTTTCCAGCTGTTGGAAAGCCAGTTTTCCCAGGGCCAGAATCATCTCTCTGGTCTGCTGAAGATCAGGGTCACATTTCCTATGGTACTTTTGGTCCTTGTGTTTGATCTGAAAGATCAGGAAGTGGGTGAACATCTGAGTCAGAGTCTTGGGGATCTCTCCACTCTCTGCTCCACCCAAAACTCTCTCTAGAACAGTGGCTGCAATCCAGCAGAAGACTGGGATGTGGCACATGATGTAGAGGCTTCTTGAGGATCTCATGTGTGAGATGATTTTATTGGCCAGGCTCTGGTCACTGATTCTCTTCCTGAAGTATTCCTCTTTCTGAGCATCACTGAACCCTCGTACCTCTGTTACCAGGTCAACACACTCAGGAGGGATCTGATTGGCTGCTGCTGGTCGAGAGGTTATCCAGAGGAGAGCCGAGGGAAGCAAGTTCCCCTTGATGAGGTTTGTCAGCAGCACATCCACTGAGGCTGAATCTGTTACATCCCAGAGGCTCTCATTGTTCTGGAAATCTAGAGGAAGTCGACACTCATCCAGACCATCAAAGATGAACAAGACTTTGTAAGATTCAAAGTCTATTGATTGTAATAATTTTCTGTCTGGTAAAAAGTCATTCAGAAGTTCAATCAGACTAAGCTTTTTGTTCTTGATCAAGTTCAGCTCCCTGAAAGGAAGTGGAAATATGAAGAGGATGTCCTGGTTTGCTTTTCCTTCGGCCCAGTCCAGAATGAACTTCTGCACTGAGACTGTTTTTCCAATTCCAGCAACTCCTTTAGTCAGCACAGTTCTGATGGGTCTGTCTTTAAAGAGGTCATTACATTTGATGGGTTTCTTCTGTGTTGCTGGTCTCCTGGATGCTGCCTCAATCTGTCTGACCTCATGTTCTTCATTGACCTCTCCACTCCCTCCCTCTGTGGTGTACAGCTCTGTGTAGATCTCATTCAGAAGGACTGGTGTTCCATACTGTGAGATTCCTTCATTAATTCTCATATATTTCTCCTTCAGGTTGATTTGTATTTTTTTCTGATGTGCAGAAATCGGCTCTAATAAAAAACAAAACAACAGGGTGATAAATATTTTTCAGTAGAATTAACTACTTGATGAAATCCAATCATATTTGTATAAATACGCTACTTTTTTGTCTTTGCTTTGTTCCCTACCAATTCAATCACACATTTGAAAAACTGAAATAGGAGGAGTTTTACAGATCCACTCAGAGAGAGTGGACCATTATAACAGGAAAGGCTTTTTATTGCCCTCATTTTGATTACATAAACCATACTAAGGTTTTTTACATGATTTTACATTTGTTCAATTACATTTAAAATTACAATAGAAAGTGATTGCATGTGTCACACATCCCTCCGGCTCTGAAGCACACTCAGACTCCATCTCCCAGAATCTTCTGAGAGATCACCTGACCCGAGCTTCCCTCACGCTCCAATCAGTGCCCACAGTCTCCTGAATACCAGCTCTGTTCACCTGTGTACCATGTCACATGACTTGTTTAGTTTAAAGCCCGGGCTTTAGCTTAGCCAGATTGCAAGTGTAGCTGAGATTATTACTTTTATTATTATCTAAATATTTTGAGATATTTGTAATGTGAACTTCACTAAAACTTTAGTTCGGTTTTCTAATTGATGTCTTGGTGTAATGAAAAGTTAGTAGTTAAGTAGTGAGTCCTCTTACAGTTTTGGCTCCTCCCACACGTTGCAGCTGGGGCCTCAGTGACTGTGACTCCCAGAGTCAGCACAATGCAGCAGTTCTATCTGGGGTGTTAGAAGCATAGTGGAAGCTTGTGCGGGTAAGACGTACCGAATAGCTCCTAAAATGTCTAACTAAACATATAAAAGCAATGAATTTCGCCTAAATGGTACATAGAATGTAAAGCTAGAGACACAAAATGTGTTTAAATGGTATGTGGTAAATTTATGCTTTATTCAGGGAGTGGGAGAGGGCCGTTCTGGATGCCTGAGCTCACTACTGCCCCATGCTACCTTTATTCGGGGAGTGGGAGAGGGCCGTTCTGGCTGCCTGAGCTCACTACTGCCCCGTGTTACCTTTAATCGGGGAGTGGGAGAGGGCCGTTCTGGCTGCCTGAGCTCACTACTGCCCCGTGCTACCTTTATTCGGGGAGTGGGAGAGGGTCGTTCTGGCTGCCTGAGCTCACTACTGCCCCGTGCTACCTTTATTTGGGGAGTGGGAGAGGGCTGTTCTGGCTGCCTGAGCTCACTACTGCCCCGTGCTACCTTTATTCAGGGAGTGGGAGAGGGTCGTTCTGGCTGCCTGAGCTCACTACTGCCCCGTGCTACCTTTATTCGGGGAGTGGGAGAGGGTCGTTCTGGCTGCCTGAGCTCACTACTGCCCCATGCTACCTTTATTCGGGGAGTAGGAGAGGGCAGTTCTGGCTGCCTGAGCTCACTACTGCCCCGTGCTACCTTTATTCGGGGAGTGGGAGAGGGCAGTTCTGGCTGCCTGAGCTCACTACTGCCCCATGCTACCTTTATTCAGGCAGTGGGAGAGGGCAGTTCTGGCTGCCTGAGCTCACTACTGCCCCGTGCTACCTTTATTCAGTGAGTGGGAGAGGGCCGTTCTGGCTGCCTGAGCTCACTACTGCCCCGTGCTACCTTTATTCAGGGAGTGGGAGAGGGCAGTTCTGGCTGCCTGAGCTCACTACTGCCCCGTGCTACCTTTATTCAGGGAGTGGGAGAGGGCAGTTCTGGCTGCCTGAGCTCACTACTGCCCCGTGCTACCTTTATTCAGGGAGTGGGAGAGGGCAGTTCTGGCTGCCTGAGCTCACTACTGCCCCGTGCTACCTTTATTCGGGGAGTGGGAGAGGGCCATTCTGGCTGCCTGAGCTCACTACTGCCCCGTGCTACCTTTATTCAGGGAGTGGGAGAAGGCCGTTCTGGCTGCCTGAGCTCACTACTGCCCCGTGCTTCCTTTATTCGGGTCCTTTTTGCTGGTTTGGATCTGACCCATGCCTGTTTATTGACCACGATTCTTGTCAAATCCTTATATTAAAGCCTCATCTTTTGGTTTTACTGCAAGCATCTGGCCCTTTCTGTCTCATTACAACATGAGACGTAAAGGAGTCAGAAGTGTTTTTCCAAAGACCCTAGGTTATTCAGATGTGTTATGATTTGATAGGAAATTACACACAACATTGTGATAACTATGAATTTGGGCAGTGCCTCCTTATTTTGTTTTTATTTTTGTATGTAAAGACTAGGAACAAAAAACTTAGTTCAGGTATAGCATATTTTCAGTATTTTTTTTTCTAAATTTAGATTAGAACAGGGGTTGCCCTTTTCTGGTCCTGTTGGTCTTCTACCCCGCGGAGTTTAGCTCCAACTCTAATATACAACACTTGATCCAGGTGATGAAGGTCTTCAGGGGCAACTGGATTTTAGAGCCAAGTGTGTTGGATCTAAATTGAAGAAGATACCCCAGGACTAGAGTACATATGAGAAAATAAATGGAGAGTAAATTTGATGGTGACAATAAATTTAATAGTAATTTACTCTGACAAAAAAATCAGATGGTAGTTTCTTTTGTTTTATTACAAAAAAATATGTCTGACTCGATGCTAAAATAAGTAACTTTGAAATTATAGGCAAATTGTCATGTATTATTCATGTTGGCTCTGCTGAACCTACTGCAATGCACTTGCTTTAAGCATATGACTCCCTGCCACGCCTGCACTCTCTACACATATACATCCTCACAGACATCACTTGCCGATCATGTGCTGGCACACGTTAACCTCTCGGTTAAATCCACAGATCATAAATCTGCGACAGATGCGCAACAGAATCAACCAGAATATTTTGAGATACATGGAAAATAAATAATGGTAGTGTACAGAAGATCTTGTGTATTTTGGGTGTAGATAGAGCATCTCTTTTCTGAACACTTTGATGAATCATAGTGCTCTGGATCACTTGCTGCACTTGCTCAGAGAAATCACATCAGGAGATACAGTGGATTTTTCTAATTATCACAACCCTCCTGTCCAAATAACCGCCTCCATTAGGATGTTAAAGGTGATAACTGGTCCTAGATCAGCTCTTAGTCTGAGACGTGTGGTGAGTGTGGATCAGCGCTCTTCCTCTAATGTTACAGTGATGTAATGAAGCCCCACCCACAGCTCTTACTGCTCTGTAGGGTGTTAGCGAGGTCTGTCTGCTCCATGTTCCTCAGCATGTTCAGTGTGATCTTCAGCACCTCCTCTCTGGAACTGCTCTGATCCTCCTCAGCCTCCACCTCTCTCTCAGAGCATGCTGGGTAATCTGCACTCAGCAGCTTCTTGAACCTCTTCAGCTCTTTCTTCACCAGAGAGATTATTTTGTGCTCCAGATCCTGATCAGGAGTAAACAGTAAAATGAAAATCTAATAACCTGAATGAAGAGGTAAACAATGATTTTGAGATACATACTTACATTAGATACACACGTACCTTAAATATGGAATCCAAATTATGCCTGGTGGAGACTTTTGATTTTTCCTTTTGAACACTGTAGAGAACATTGCAAAGAACATCCTATTTAAAAATGTTCATCAAACTAGTAGAACAAAGACCAGATCTTTAACACTTGCTTTCTGTATTCTCCACCTAATAATTTGAGATTTTCTCATTTTAATAACCCATCCATCCATCCATCCATCCATCCATCCATCCATCCATCCATCATCTTCTGCTTCACCGGGGTTCAGGTCACGGGGGCAGCATCCTAAGCAATGAGTCCCAGACCTCCCTTTCCCCAGCCACTTCCACTAGCTCCCCCGGGGGGATTCCGAGGCGATCCCAGGCCAGCTGGGCGATATAGTCACGCCAGCATGTCCTGGGTCTTCCCCGGGGTCTCCTCCCAGGTGGACTTGCCTGTGACACCTCCCGAGGGAGGCGTCCAGGAGGCATCCTAACTAGATGCCCGAACCACCTCAACTGGCTCCTCTCGACATGGAGAAGCAGCGGCTCTACTCCGAGTCCCTCCCGGATGACCAAACTTCTCACCCTATCTCTAAGGGAGAGTCCAGACACCCTGCGGAGGAAACTCATTTCGGCCGCTTGTATTCGCGATCTTATTCTTTCGGTCATTACCCAAAGCTCATGACCATAGGTGAGGGTGGGAACGTAGATCGACCAGTAAATCGAGAGCTTTGCTTTGTGGCTCAGCTCTTTCTTTACCACAAGAGACCGGTAAAGAGCATCACTGCTGACCCAGCACCAATCCGCCTGTCAATCTCCCGCTCCCTTGTACCATCACTCGTGAACAAGACCCCGAGATACTTAAACTCCTCCACTTGAGGCAAGAGCTCATCCCCGACCAAGAGAGGGCTCTCCACCCTTTTCCGTCTGAGAACAATGGTCTCGGATTTAGAGGTACTGATCCACATCCTGGCCGCTTCACACTCGGCTGCAATCTGATCCAGTGAAAGCTGAAGTTCACGGCCTGATGTCCCCAATAGGACCACATCATCTGCAAACAGCAGCGATGTGACCTTGAGGTCACCAAACCAGACAGCCTTCATCCCCTGACTGCGCCTAGAAATTCTATCCATAAAAATTATGAATAGAATTGGTGACAAAGGGCAGCCCTGACGGAGTCCAACTCTCACTGGGAACGAGTCTGACTTACTGCCGGCCATGCGAACCAAACTCCAGCTTTGTTTGTACAGGGCCTGAATGGCTCGTAGCAAAGAGCCATGTACCCCGTACTCCCGAAGCACCTCCCACAGAATACCCCAGGGAACACAGTCGAATGCCTTCTCCAGATCCACAAAGCACATGTGGACTGGTTGGGCAAACTCCCATGAACCCTCCAGAATCCTGGAGAGGGTGAAGAGTTGGTCCAGTGTTCCACGACCAGGGCGGAACCCGTACTGCTCCTCTTGAATCCGAGGTTCAACTTCTGGCCAGCAATATAGTAAGTTCCAATGTTAATGTTTTTCACATTTAAACACACAATAAATATGAATGCATTTTTTAAATTAATCTGATGAATATTGGAATTTTAGCGTTCCCCGGCCGGGGGACCAGGGTCCTTTCTGTGTGGAGTTTGCATGTTCTCCCCGTGTTTGTGTGGGTTTCCTTCAGGTTATCCGGTTTCCTCCCACAATCCGAAGACAAATTGGACATGGTGAACTGCCTCTGAGTGTGAATGTCTGTCTGTCTGTCCTGTGATGGACTGGTGAGGGTGTCCAGGGTGTTTTCTACCTTCTGCCCAGTGTGTGTGTGTGTGTGTGTGTGTGTGTGTGTGTGTGTGTGTGTGTGATTTTAAATTTGCAGCCCTAGAGTGAGGAACACTACTGAAATACACGGTCCTTACCTCACAGCAGGAGAACTGTCTCCCTCTCTGAAGTTTAATAATTTCTCCATTGAGTCATCACTCCTCATGGACACACAGCTGGGCTCAGGTGGGTCTGGTTTCTCCATCTGATTCCCACTAAAGCACAACAGAGGGAGAAATATATGGATGATTCCACTGAACTGGTTCAGAGTCAGAACTGAAAGAAGTTTGGGACTTTAGAACAAAAACCTTTTGCTCTGATTGACTCTATACCTTAATTGTGTTTATTTTATTAAATTAATAATTGAATATTTCAAAACAATCAAACCTTACCTGAATGAGTCAGTCATGACTGTTTGAGTGACAATTTGAGCTCTAACTTCTTTGTGACTAAAAGCGGCCATATATAAATAAAAACTGGATTATTATTGAGAACCAGTGAGAAACTGTAGTTGATCTCAAACTATTTTATTAAAGTGAAAGCAATGAAGGCAACCTGCAGTGCATGTTCATTTTTTCTGAGATTGTGATTTGTTTGTGAAATGCTCCAATAAGCTGTGCACCTCAGGTGCCTGCAGTTAGTGGGTGGGGCTGCATGCAGTTTGGGTGATAAGCTGGTATTTAAGTACTTTGAACATTAAATTCAGGCATATTTTGGGCACATATTGCGGTCACATCAGACCACATTGTAGGAGCTGCAGCTGCTGACCTAAAACTTTATTATGAAAGAAATCAAAGATATTTTTATAAGCAACATTGAAATGATGACGGCAAAATTATTTTTTGCCACACTCCAATATGTAATCCAAGTTGGCACCCATGCCTATTTCCTAATCCGTCCTAGGATCAAAATGATTGATTTGCCAGTGATCTTGAGCTGGAAAAGAAATTCTATAAATAAAACTAAATAATTTTATTATGATTATTCATGTTGTTATGAACTTCTGGCCAGCAATATAGTAAGTTCCAATGTGAATGCTTTTCACATTTAAACACACAATAAATATGAATGCATTTTTTAAATTAATCTGATGAATATTGGAATTTTAGCGTTCCCCGGCCGGGGGACCAGGGTCCTTTCTGTGTGGAGTTTGCATGTTCTCCCCGTGTTTGTGTGGGTTTCCTTCAGGTTATCCGGTTTCCTCCCACAATCCGAAGACAAATTGGACATGGTGAACTGCCTCTGAGTGTGAATGTCTGTCTGTCCTGTGATGGACTGGTGAGGGTGTCCAGGGTGTTTTCTACCTTCTGCCCAGTGTGTGTGTGTGTGTGTGTGTGTGTGTGTGTGTGTGTGTGTGTGTGTGTGTGTGTGTGTGATTTTAAATTTGCAGCCCTAGAGTGAGGAACACTACTGAAATACACGGTCCTTACCTCACAGCAGGAGAACTGTCTCCCTCTCTGAAGTTTAATAATTTCTCCATTGAGTCATCACTCCTCATGGACACACAGCTGGGCTCAGGTGAGTCTGGTTTCTCCGTCTGATTCCCACTAAAGCACAACAGAGGAAAAAGATTCCTTTATTATATGGGATACAAAGTCCAGTTCTACTGAGCTGCTTCATTAACTCGCACCACTTCATCAGCTCACATGTGTGTCACCATGTTCTCTCACCTCTTCTCTCTCTCTGTGTGCTGTTCTTCTTCAGAGGAACTCATTGTGGAGCTCATGTCTCCTGCAGGTCACAGCTGGAACCTGAAATCAGAGAAACAGAGCAGGACACACATTTACTCCGCTCCAGAATCTGTGGTACTGTATGAGGAAGTCAGGTGTAGCTGAAAAGTATGTTAGGGTGGTGCAGGACATGTATGAGGATAGTGAGACAGTGGTGAGGTGTGCAGTTGGAGGTTTCAAGGTGAAGGTAGGGTTACATCAGGGATCAGTTTTGAGCCCCTTCTTGTTTGCAATGGTGATGGACAGGTTGACAGATGAGGTCAGGCAGGAGGCTCCATGGACCGTGATGTTTGCAGATGACATTGTAATCTGTGGTGAGAGTAGAGAGCAGGTGGAGGAGAATCTGGAGAGGTGGAGGTTTGCACTGGAGAGGAGAGGAATGAAGGTCAGTAGAGATAAGACGGAATACATGTGTGTGAATGAGAGGGAGGCAGGTGGAAAGGTGAAGATGCAAGGACTAGAGGTCGTAAAGGTGGATGACTTCAAATATCTTGGGTCAACCATCCAGAGCAATGGACAGTGCAGAAAAGAGGTGAAGAAGAGGGTGCAGGCAGGATGGAGTGGGTGGAGACGGGTGTCAGGGCTGATGTGTGACAGAAGGATAGCAGCAGGAGTGAAAGAGTGGAAGAGTGAAAGGTCTACAAGACAGCAGTGCGTCCTGCTATGATGTCTGGTTTGGAGACTGTGGCTCTGTCTAAAAGACAGGAGGCTGAGCTGGAGGTGGCGGAGATGAAGATGCTGAGATTTTCGTTGGGAGTGACCAGGATGGACAAGATTAGAAATGAGCAGATCAGAGGGACGGTGAAGGTGGAGCAGTTTGGAGATAAAGCCAGAGAGGCCAGGTTGAGATGGTTTGGACATGTGTTGAGGAGGAGTAGTGGATATATTGGGCAAAGAATGTTGGAGATGGAGCTGCCGGGTAGAAGGAGAAGAGGTAGACCTCAGAGAAGGTTTATGGATGTAGTGAAGGTGGACATGGAGATGGTTGGTGTAAAAGTAGAGGAGGCAGTGGATAGGGCAAGATGGAGGCAGATGATCCGCTGTGGCGACCCCTAAAGGGAGCAGCCGAAAGAAGAAGAAGAATCACCGCCTCAGATTCAGCTCCGCCTCATCAGCCTGTTCACTTACAGGGAAGTATTAAAGTCACCAGGGGCCTCATTTATAAAGTGTGCGTACGCACAAAAATGGGTCTGAAATGTGCGCACGCAAAAAATCAGTTTTTGCGCAAGATGTTGCGTGCGCACATTTCAGACCCGTTTTTGTGCGTACGCACGCAACATCTTTCGCAAAAACTGTGATTTATAAAAAAGTACGTGGCGTAAAAACGTGCGTAGTTTTAAGCAAACTCTAGAGCTGCCGTAAACCTGTAAAACATTGCGGAGAGAGAGATAGAGAGAATGGGGAAATAGTGACATCATCTGGTTAAATAGAGAATTGCAAGTAAATGCGCAAACCATCCTCACGCATCAGTTAATCCCGAATAGATCAAGATTAAGAACAGAAGGATTAACAAAGATTAACAAACACATATTAATTAATTATTAATTAATTTGCAGTCATTATTTTTTGTCTGTATGTTTAAGGTTTTAGTGCATGCTGTATCTTATTCGACTTTATTTGTAGTACTATTTTATTCTAGCTGGTTTTATTTCACTCTGCATTTTAATTAAGGTTCATTTAATTCTACATATTGTTTTATTTCGCACTTTTAAACACGTTTTAAAAGAGTACTTAATAAAACGTATTTTATTATCATCATCATCATCATCATGACGACAGCAAATGGAACTAATAATAAAGCAATAAAGATACAGTAAAGGGAAATTGGTTGTTAATATTTTGAGATAATTAACAGCTGTAACTATTTGCAGTAAATCACAGCTATATAAATAGACAAGATCGACTGATGCGCTGTCTGTCATAATGGCTTTTTTGGCATTACTCGAAGACCTAGCGAGCCGCCAAATAAGGCGACAACGTATTTTTCGAGATCATGAAGATTTTTTTGCAAACGATGATGACTGGTTAATGAGCCGATTTAGGTTTCCAAGAGCAATTCTCTTGACACTGTGTGCTGAGTTGGGTCCAGATTTGGAGAGACCAACACTACAAAATCGGGCAATACCTGTCCATTTACAGGTGTTAACAACCCTTGGATTCCTGGCAACTGGTTGCTTTCAGAGGGAATTAGCAGACAGGTCGGGGATATCTCAACCATCCTTAAGCTCCATGATGTCAGGAGTATTATCTGGCATAATAAAACTGACAGGTCGGTACATCAGGTTTCCTTACACTTTGAGTGAACAGGCTGACATTAAAGTGCAATTCGCAGCAGTGGCCGGTTTCCCAAATGTAATCGGAGCAATTGACTGCACTCATGTTGCCATAAGAGCACCAAGCCAGAATGAAGCTGCTTTCATCAACAGAAAGCAAATTCATTCTATAAACGTACAGGTCATATGCGATGCTACAATGACCTTAACCAACGTAGTTGCTCGATGGCCTGGTTCTACTCATGACTCATTTATTCTGAGGAACAGCAGTGTAGGAACCCGTCTTGAAAATGGAGCTGTACGGGACGGTTGGCTTCTTGGTAAGTTTAAAATGTGTTATTAGTATTTGAATTGAAGCAGTTGCCCTAGCAGTAAATGCAACATTATCTCGGATTAATT
Source organism: Pygocentrus nattereri (assembly GCF_015220715.1). Lineage (NCBI taxonomy): Eukaryota > Metazoa > Chordata > Actinopteri > Characiformes > Serrasalmidae > Pygocentrus > Pygocentrus nattereri. The sequence goes on from NC_051219.1 coordinate 1,107,736, forward strand.
TCTTTAGGTGATAGTGGCTACCCGCTCAAGCGCTGGCTCCTCACTCCATTTCCAAACCCACAGAGCACAGAGGAGAGACGCTACAGTGACGTGCCCACTCTGACACGCTCTGCTGTAGAACGCACCATCGGGCTGCTAAAAGGCCGCTGGCGCTGTTTAGATGCATCAGGTTTACACCGCTTTACAACCCAGAAAGAGTCTGCCGGATAGTGAGAGCATGTGCCGTGCTACACAACATGGCACAGCAGAATGGTCTCCCCCTGATAATGACCGACCAACAAGCAAATGACCCTGAACCAGACCCACATGTTTACCCACCTGACGCACGTAATATTCAAGCAGTCAGACTGCGCGAGGACGTGATGCGTCGATTATAAATAATTGGAGAGAAACGCAAAGGTATTTTTTAACAAGTTCTTTTAATGTACTTGACATTTCAGACAGTATCCCCTTAATCTCTTTAAGCTCATTTGTTAAATTGTCAATTGCTGTAATTGTGTTTATTTGTGTTTGTAAAACAGCCTCAGTCAGAACACGACCTCCGCTTAAAGCACGTGGTGCACCGCTGGAGGCATCCGGGGCACCGGAGACACCGCTGGAGGCAACCGGGGCACCGGAGACACCGCTGGGGCCGGGTTGGCAGTCTTCAGCTGAATGACTGCTGTCCACTCCCACAGTCCTCTCTAAAAAACAGTGATGGTTAAATAATTTAATAAACCATTCTAGGAAAAAAAGTCTGATTATTGCGTCTTTATTAAAACTATGTACGATTATGGATAATTTGTTTTTACCTGGTTCACCAGTGATGGGTTCATCGCCCTCCTTTTCAGTCACCACGCCACTTAACAGGGGTTCCCCAATTAAACATGCCATCCTCTCATGAAAAGGAGACGGAGAAAGTGTGGCCTTTCCCCCACCAGTAGCACTTGCACTCTTCCTGTGCAAAGAAATCCGTTTCTTTGCATCTACTTTCAAGTCCGACCATTTCTTTTTTACTTCTGCCACAGTGCGGCTTGTAGAGCTTACATTGTTAACAGCTGCAGCCACATGTTGCCACTCAACAAACTTGCGTTTGTTTGTCACTCCACTACTAAGGCTCCCAAACAACACATTTTTCCTTGCCTCGACCTCTGAAACAAGGACTTCCACTTCACATTCTCCAAATTTTCGTTTTTTCGTCTTTTTCTCATCCATTATTCCGCTTCAAAAAGAATGGGGCAAGCTGCCATTTAAATATTTATGAGTGATTTGCATTGACCATTTATGGGTAAAAGTGGGCGGGGCGGAGGCGGAACGTGCGGCTGATTCAGCTGCGCTCAGTTTGAAGATGGTTGTGATTTATAAAGAGGAAACAACGTGCAGGTGTGCGTACGCAGGGTTTTATAAATCAGATTTTTTTTGTGCGCACGCAATTTCCTGGTTTTGAGCGCATGTACATTTTCACTCCAGATTCCACGCAAAGTTTTATAAATGAGGCCCCAGGTCAGAAGGTCAGTTCTGTTAGTTAAGACTCCAGTAAAACCCAATGAACTGATCTTCATCTACTGTTATTCATTCATATATCAGTAAGAAAACACAGCTCAGATACACGTTTTTCTGTCCTAAAGCACATCATACACTTCTGCCCAGTGACTGTTAACCATGTGGGCTTCCTCCGGTTCTCCGGTTTCCTCCCACAGTCCAAAGACATGCAGTCAGGCCATGTTAAATTTTGTGTAGGTGTGTGGGAATGTGTATGCCTGTCTGTCTGCCCTGCGATGGACTGACGACCTGTCCAGGGTGTATCCTGCCTTCTGCCCAATGACCGCTGGGATAGGCTCCAGCACCCAACCAACACCAAGGTGGATAAGCAGCTTAAATAGTGTGTGTGTGTGTGTGTGTGTGTGTGTGTGTGTGTGAGTAAATACTTATTGGTATTACAGATGATACTGATCATAACTTGGGTCAATTCGAGCTTCTTGTCAGGCTGTTAAACTTTTACACTTCTCCCTGACGCGAGTCTGAAAATGGACTGAGATTTGACCAAGCTTAGCTGGGTAATGGCCAATGTCAGCTCATGTTAGTAGTCATCAGCCCAGTTCTCTCTTACTGGTAAAACTTCCCCTGAATGTTCAGTGAAACCAAACAAAGTCACTTCATTTTGATAAAAAATTGGAAAAACAAGAATCTTATGTTTTTAATGAGATGATGAACTGAAACTGGTTCATACTTAACGTGACCAGTGACGAACTCACCATGTTTTCCGTTTGGCTTTAAAAACACACTGCAGATTATTTTACTTTTATTTTTATTTTTTTATCTAGAGCAGATTCAAATTATTTAGAAGCTTAAATTTGGGTACTCACAGCGTTTCTCTCCAACTGCCTTATCTTTCTTCTCTGAACGGAGCAACTGGCTTTCACTTTTATTATAGCTTGGCTTAGGCAGTGTTTACTCTGGAACCTTCTCTCCTAACAGAGGGTGGAGGGATAACAACATAGTTGCCTAGCAGAGCCGGTAAGACTGGATCTTGGTTAATGACCCAAGACAAATGTGCTCAAAATCTTTTCAGTGCTCCTGTTGACACACTCGTGCACTTTCAGGAAAAAAGGGTTCTAAGCTATGTACTTAGGACCTGTAGTGAGGTGACGTAATTGTATTGTATTTCATTGCCATGAGATATAATTTGTATTGACTTAATTCGCCCTGTCTTGGCTACTGTCTTTTTATTTTTTTGTTCATTTGGTTATAAAAATGTGCAAATATGCACCTTTATCTACACAGTGGGACCTTAAGATCACTGATGTTTTTTTGAGGGAACATTTACACTGTTTGCACATTGCAGAACAAAAATGTACCTGAAAAGCACCTTTTTTCTGACAGTATAAATATAAAATAAAATAAATACTGCACTCTAGTGGCTAAAATAAATACTGCACCCCAGTGGCTAAAATAAATACTGCACTCTAGTGGCTAAAATAAATACTGCACTCTAGTGGCTAAAATAAATACTGCACTCCAGTGGCTAAAATAAATACTGCACTCTAGTGGCTAAAATAAATACTGCACTCTAGTGGCTAAAATAAATACTGCACCCCAGTGGCTAAAATAAATACTGCACTCCAGTGGCTAAAATAAATACTGCACTCCAGTGGCTAAAATAAATACTGCACTCTAGTGGCTAAAATAAATACTGCACTCCAGTGGCTAAAATAAATACTGCACTCCAGTGGCTAAAATAAATACTGGACCCCAGTGGCTAAAATAAATACTGCACTCCAGTGGCTAAAATAAATACTGCACTCCAGTGGCTAAAATAAATACTGCACTCCAGTGGCTAAAATAAATATTGCACTCTAGTGGCTAAAATAAATACTGCACTCCAGTGGCTAAAATAAATACTGCACTCTAGTGGCTAAAATAAATACTGCACTCCAGTGGCTAAAATAAATACTGCACTCTAGTGGCTAAAATAAATACTGCACTCTAGTGGCTAAAATAAATACTGCACTCCAGTGGCTAAAATAAATACTGCACCCCAGTGGCTAAAATAAATTCTGCACATGCTGCGATATACTAGTGCAATACTATGATACACTAGTGCAATACTGTGATAAACTAGTGCAATACTGCGATATACTAGTGCAACACTATGATATACTAGTGCAATACTGTGATATACTAGTGCAATACTGCGATATACTAGTGCAATACTGCAATATACTAGTCCAATACTATGATATACTAGTCCAATACTGCGATATACTAGTGTGATACTACAATATACTAGTGAAATACTGCGTTATACTAGTGCAATACTGCAATATTCTAGTGCGATACTGCAATATACTAGTCCAATACTATGATATACTAGTCCAATACTGCTATATACTAGTGCGATACTGCGATATAATAGTGCAATACTATGATATACTAGTGCAATACTGCGATATACTAGTGCAATACTGCAATATACTAGTCCAATACTGCGATATACTAGTGTGATACTGCGATATACTAGTCCAATACTGCGATATACTAGTCCAATACTGCGATATACTAGTCCAATGCTGCGATATACTAGTCCAATGCTGCGATATACTAGTCCAATACTATGATATACTAGTCCAATACTATGATATACTAGTCCAATGCTGCGATATACTAGTCCAATACTGCAATATACTAGTCCAATACTGCGATATACTAGTCCAATACTGCCAAGGTCTCACAAGAACCGAAGGTTTGACCATATCATCCCAGTTTTATCAGCCCTGCACTGTTTACCAGTTAAATTTCCCATTGATTATAAAATCCTATTAATGACCTATAAAGCTCTAAATGGACTCGCCCCTCAGTACCTGGGTGACCTTCTCTCCCACTATGAACCCTCACGCCTACTTAGATCACAAGGTGCTGCTCGCTGCTGGTACCTAGAACTAATAAAGCTCCATCAGGGGGGAGAGCGTTCTCATACAGAGCCCCCCAGCTCTGGAATAATCTTCCTTTTAATGTTCGGGACTCAGACTCAGCCTCAGTCTAGGCTAAAAACTTACTTGTACAGTGGAGCCTTTGGTGATTAGTCTTCCCTGTCAGATAAAAGGTGCAGATCTGGGGGTTCATGGTCATAGAGTATTATGGTAACCTCGGAGTGCTGGTGCTGTCATCCTACTGCCTCACTCACTCAGGTTTGTTGACGGTGGAGTGGAGGGGCGCTGACATCTCAGGGAGCCTCATGACTCTGCTACCTTCTGGTTTCTCCCTCTTAGTGAGGCTGTAGTAGCTCCACCTGCTGGAGTCTCTGCTGCTCTGTTAACACTGTAATCTGTGATCAGTCACTCATTACAGAACTGACTCTGTGTGTTTCTTTCTTTTCTTCGCTCAGTTGATCGGCTGCCCATCCTGTGTGTCTTATGCTGTTCTTCTTCTGCTTTGAATAGGTGCGACTGCTCACCAGCCTTCCGGACCAGCTTGACCACCAGCTTGAGCTTCATGCTGTTCAGTGGTGTGCAAACCTCACCTGCATGAACTGACCCTCCTGCTGCTGCTGCTGCACAAACTTGAGTTAATGAATGATTTAAGTCATTTAAGTCATTGCTTTACCTGTTTTTCTCCTTTTCTGTACTGTAGTATTGCGTGGTCCAGAGGAGGATGGGTTCCCCTTCTGAGTCTTGATTCCTCTCCTGTCAGCGGCTGTTGCAAAAAGCGCTACGTAAATAAACTTGGACTTGACTTGACAGTGCAACCGTACAAGTAGTGAGAAAGTGGCTGTGTCTAAATACGTGTTAAATCCGTGGACTGTGTAACAGTTTAACTGTTATAAATGGATATTTATACATCAATTTTTTAAAAAGAAAAACATTTTCTGATTAAAAAGAATTAGTGAAAATAGTTGAAAGCTAAGTTAGAGAGACACTGGCACGTTAATCACCACCACTGTGACTTGCATTCATATGAACACGAACAGCTCTTCTTTATGGGAAAGATCACAGATTCTGTTCTAAAAATAAATGAGAGATTCACCGGACCCGCTGCTCTTGTGCTGATTGAGGTCTCAGATTAGATTTTTACCACCAGAAGGAGAAATGAAGAATTAATAAAACACATCAAACCAAAACAAAATATTGATGGCTATTCTGTTTCTTTCCCTTAACCCAGATAGACAGACAGACAGACAGACAGACAGACAGACAGAGGGATGGATGGATAGAAAGACGCTGAAAGCCCTTCAATAAATAAATGATTAGTGATCCAGTGTCCAGATCTAGTGTTTAAGTGTTTCAGTAAAGTTGGTACTGATCTACATCACTAGAATAAAGGAAAACAATAAAGAAAGAGAATAAAGAAAGGGAATAAAGAAAGTGAATAGAGAAAGAGAATAGAGAAAGGGAATAAAGAAAGGGAATAAAGAAAGGGAATAAAGAAAGGGAATGAAGAAAGAGAATAAAGAAAGGGAATAAAGAAAGAGAATAAAGACAGCGAATAAAGAAAGAGAAGAAAGAAAGGGAATAAAGAAAGAGAATAAAGAAAGGGAATAAAGAAAGAGAATAAAGAAAGGGAATAAAGAAAGAGAATAAAGAAAGGGAATAAAGAAAGATAATAAAGAAAGGGAATAAAGAAAGAGAATAAAGAAAGGGAATAAAGAAAGAGAATAAAGAAAGGGAATAAAGAAAGAGAATAAAGAAAGGGAATAAAGAAAGAGAATAAAGAAAGATAATAAAGAAAGGGAATAAAGAAAGAGAATAAAGAAAGGAAATAAAGAAAGGGAATAAAGAAAGATAATAAAGAAAGGGAATAAAAGATAATAAAGAAAGAGAATAAAGAAAGGGAATAAAGAAAGGGAATAAAGAAAGATAATAAAGAAAGGGAATAAAGAAAGATAATAAAGAAAGGGAATAAAGTAAGAGAATAAAGAAAGGGAATAAAGAAAGGGAATAAAGAAAGAGAATAAAGAAAGATAATAAAGAAAGGGAATAAAGAAAGGGAATAAAGAAAGATAATAAAGAAAGGGAATAAAGAAAGAGAATAAAGAAAGGGAATAAAGAAAGGGAATAAAGAAAGAGAATAAAGAAAGGGAATAAAGAAAGAGAATAAAGAAAGGGAATAAAGAAAGAGAATAAAGAAAGAGAATAAAGAAAGGGAATAAAGAAAGGGAATAAAGAAAGGGAATAAAGAAAGATAATAAAGAAACAGAATAAAGAAAGGGAATAAAGAAAGTGAATAGAGAAAGAGAATAGAGAAAGGGAATAAAGAAAGGGAATAAAGAAAGGGAATGAAGAAAGAGAATAAAGAAAGGGAATAAAGAAAGAGAATAAAGACGGCGAATAAAGAAAGAGAAGAAAGAAAGGGAATAAAGAAAGAGAATAAAGAAAGGGAATAAAGAAAGAGAATAAAGAAAGGGAATAAAGAAAGAGAATAAAGAAAGGGAATAAAGAAAGAGAATAAAGAAAGATAATAAAGAAAGGGAATAAAGAAAGAGAATAAAGAAAGGAAATAAAGAAAGGGAATAAAGAAAGATAATAAAGAAAGGGAATAAAAGATAATAAAGAAAGAGAATAAAGAAAGGGAATAAAGAAAGGGAATAAAGAAAGATAATAAAGAAAGGGAATAAAGAAAGATAATAAAGAAAGGGAATAAAGTAAGAGAATAAAGAAAGGGAATAAAGAAAGGGAATAAAGAAAGAGAATAAAGAAAGATAATAAAGAAAGGGAATAAAGAAAGATAATAAAGAAAGGGAATAAAGAAAGAGAATAAAGAAAGGGAATAAAGAAAGGGAATAAAGAAAGAGAATAAAGAAAGGGAATAAAGAAAGAGAATAAAGAAAGGGAATAAAGAAAGAGAATAAAGAAAGAGAATAAAGGAAGGGAATAAAGAAAGGGAATAAAGAAAGATAATAAAGAAAGGGAATAAAGAAAGAGAATAAAGAAAGAGAATAAAGAAAGGGAATAAAGAAAGAGAATAAAGAAAGGGAATAAAGAAAGGGAATAAAGAAAGAGAATAAAGAAAGGGAATAAAGAAAGAGAATAAAGAAAGGGAATAAAGAAAGGGAATAAAGAAAGAGAATAAAGAAAGGGAATAAAGAAAGGGAATAAAGAAAGATAATAAAGAAAGGGAATAAAGAAAGAGAATAAAGAAAGGGAATAAAGAAAGGGAATAAAGAAAGAGAATAAAGAAAGGGAATAAAGAAAGGGAATAAAGAAAGGGAATAAAGAAAGAGAATATGAATATGAATTCAGTCATCTGGATGAACACACCAGATCACACAGAATAGTATAACTAACAATAACATAAAGAAGGTCAATAAAAGATTAAATCCATGAGCAGAGAGAAAACAGGAGCGTATCATTACACCTTACACTCCACTTGGTCCTCAGAGAAGGTCTTAGTTCAGGAGTGCTTAGGGAGCCATGTGGCTGGATCCCAAGCCAGGTGTTTTATCGCTTCCTTGGTGGAGGGAGGTGTTCTGGTCCTTGATTAAGCTGTAAATGCAGCTTATTGCCGGATTTGTGAGTGTTTCTGCAACAGGTTTATGGTTCCAGCTCCGGATTTGCTTCTGTACTTTGGATCATTGTTATGTTTTAAGTCACAAACTGACAGGTGGACATTCTCTTTCAGGATTTTCTGATAGAGAGCACTCATGGACTCATGGACTCATGGACATATCAATTATTAAGTCCTACAGAAGCAAAGCAAAACCTCACACTACCACCTCCATGTTTCACTGTTGGCGTGATGTTCGTTTGGTTGAACGCAGTGGTAGCTTTATACCAGATGTAACAGAACCAAAGTTATCCAACCTTTGACTCATCAGTCTACCAAACATTATCCCAAAAGTCTTGGGTATCATCTAGATGTTTCTTTGCAAATGTGAGACAAGCCTTTGTGTTCTGTTTTGTCAGCTGTGGTTTGCACCTTGCAACTGTCCCATGGATGCCATTTTTCTCCAGTGTCTTTCTTATTGTGGAATCTCGTACACTGAACTTAACTGAGGCCTGCAGTTTATTAGATGTTTGTCTGGGTTCCTTTATGACCTCCTGGATGATTCGTGGCTGCATTCTTGGTGAAATTTTGGTAGGACAGCCATTCCTGCGAAGGTTCACCGTCGCTCCAAGTTTTCTTCATTTGTGGATCACGGCTCTCGCTGTGGTTCTTTGCAGTCCCAGAGCCTCAGCAATGGTTTTGTTACTCTTTCCAGATTTTAGTGACTTTGTTTTCCATCTGTATTCAAATCTCTTTAGAAGGTGACATCATGTGCTGCTTTTTGAGACCTTCTAGCTGCTTCACATTGCCACACAGATTCTTTTTAAGTGATGTTTAGATTCAACAGGTCTGGCAGTGATCATCCCTGGGTGTGGGTAGTGAACTTGAACTTAACACTCCACTGAATTTGGTTAACTGGTGGGTTTAGTAGCTAAGACGGCAATTGCTTATTCACATAGAGCCGGTTGGGCTGAACAGTATTTTCAAAGTATTTAGATGGTCTGAAACATATTAGAAACCAGAAGTAAACAAAGATCATTATTCCCAGGGCCTCTGTTTTGTTTCCGACTGAAACCACTTGAACACATATAACATCATACTGAAACGGTGACTGCAAAACTAGATAATATATACTAATTAATGTGACCCAAACTTTTGTTAAAAGCTTCAATTATTTGCATTTAAGCTAGAATATGTTAATGTGCGCCACTGTGTTTGATGTCACATGCTGATTATCAAAGCTGCTGAATGATGAAACCTGATCTGATCTGTTAATTGTCCTGAAGTCTGATTTCAACCAGATTTAAAACTACTTACAGTTTGTGCGGAATGTGTGTGAGGACACAGGCTGAGGTGTTTATATTCGAGAAGGTGAAGGGCTATGTCCAGGTTTTTGGTTACCTGTACAGGAACGACTTAATTCTGTTCCTGAACATTTTCTTATTTTAGTATTTCTTGTCCAGTTTCTACAGCCTTTTCAGTCAGTCATAGCACTTGCATGAAAAGAATGGGTTCGATTACCCTTAACATAGGAACAAGTGTTTGGCAGACACCTGTCATTATCATAATGACAGAAAGCAAGAAAGTTCTGTAGCTGAACTCACATCTGTCTCTTAGACCAGTGTTTCTCAACTCTGCACTTTTTAGTGTTTTCTCTTTCCTAACACACCTGATCAAATTCATCAGCTGATTAACAGCATATTTCTGAGTTAAAGTGGCAGCGTTAAAGCAGGAAACACACAAGAAAGGTTGGGAAACACTACCTTAAACCGTACTGTTAGCATAGACCCATCCACATGAGGGCAGTGTTGGATTGTTTATAATCCCTGTTACTCAAGATTAAAGCACTTTCCCCTCTCATCTGGTTTCTGCTGTAAGGACCTTTTACTACAACATAGCTGACCAATGAATAATGATGGACCCAAACAGAACCAAACATGTCAAGATGTCTACCTCTTGCATCAACTGCATAAACACACTACATCACAGAGAGAAGCTTGACCCAGATTAAAAAGCCTTAACCAGGCCAATGAAATAACTAAATACAATAAAATATCAGATTAAAAGAGTTAAATAATGAATGGAGAGAGAACAGAGAGAGAGGTGGGGGAGGGGCACACACATCATGACTGACTTGCATATGGAAATGATATGGAAATGAGACAGAATATGCATATAGAACGCGGGTGAGCGCTCCAGAGTTAGAGCTGTTGTAATGTAGACTAGGGTCAGTTCACTGATATGAAGATGATCTGAAGGGCTCGGCCCAATGGCTCTGGTTCCACTCAGTCAATAATGGGTTGAACCAAATATACTTTTACATTACCTGTGTTCGTTGTCGATGTTCAGATTCAGTGTTCTTTTTAAGCTTGTACATTTTTGGTTGGGTTAGTGGGTTGCCAAACTGTTTTCAACCCGGACCATAAGCAATCAATCAATCAATCAATCAACCTTTAGTTCAACTCAGAATACATTGACAATGTAGCTAAGAAAATAGAGCTTGAAAAAATTTAAAAAGAATTAAAAAATGGAAAAATATATAAAAAATAAATATCAATAACAATAATAATGATAATAGTAAAATTTAAGAGTAAAAAAAGAAATCGAATTCAGAGTAAACTGATTAACAGCAATAAAATATAAGAGTAATACACCACAAATCAAAGAGTGATAGCATTAAAATATTAAAAATGGATATTCCACAATATTCTGCTTTAGTTTTCCTGATGTAGTGAGTATATTTGTTCCTTAGCTGCCTGCAAGCCATTGGTCTAAGTCTAAGTCGATATCTGGGATTTCAGAATTGAGTCCCATATCAAATAATAATGTTTGGAATTACTTCTAATCACCGTCTGAGAGCCTGACTTTATTATAATTATATTTCTAATACATCCAATAGTGCACTGGTCACTAAAACCAGGGTCTTATTAATTGATTAATTATGAATTATTAATTAATTAATAATCAATAGAATTCATAAAGTGGCTTATTGTTATTAAAGCTGTGATTGTGGTGAATCTGTGCATATACCTTAGTTGATAACAATGAAAACCATCACCAAGTTACAGTCAAAAATATAAATATAAGCATAGTCAGTAACTTTAGGCTTAAATACAACAGGGTTACATTTTTAAAAAGTTCATTTAAAAAATATTTGAAAAGATAAATTATTATAGTGGAAAAATGTTTGATATCTAACACATTTTAGCATCAGATATTAACTTCATATAATTCAGACGTGAGACTGAACACAATGGGGAGCACACCTGAATGAATAGTAATGTTACATACCGGATCAATCAATATTCAGCTCATTCATAACATGGACCAATGCTGTGTCTGTACTTTGGCTATGCAGGACTGGAATTTCTCTAGTAATTGTTAAATACTAAGTAGGCATTTCACTTTTTGGAAGAAATGCTCTCTAATGTTTTAAGATGTTGAGAAACATTATCTACATTACCTTGGTTATGGTTCCGAAAATCAAGTGGGCTTTATAGATAATTGGTTACGATTTGAGGGCAAGCCTGGTCTTATAGGTAGGGATGGTGTCCACCCCACGCGGGAGGGTGCTGCCTTACTTTCGTGCAGCATGGCACATAGTCTTTTAGTTAGTCGGCAGAGTAGTGTAAACCGCTGCTGACAACCCAGAGCCGGGACCAGGCCGCAGACAGACAGGCTAAACCGACCGTCTGCGATCCGCCTTGAGGCGTCACCCAAGATTAACCTTATTGAGACTGTGTCTTTGGCCCGAATTAAAACTAAATTTAATCACAGAAAAACTCAATTAGTCCGCTTAAATAACCTTATCAACATATATCCATGTTATGATGATGGCACTAAGACCTTCAATCTAAAACTTGGACTACTTAATATAAGATCATTAAACTCTAAAGCAGTCGTCGTAAATGAAATTATAAGCGATCATAAATTTGACTTTTTCTGTCTTACTGAAACAGGTTAGACCAGATGAATATTCAGCTTTAAATGAAGCCACGCCTGTAGGCTATAATTATGCACATAGGCCAAGACTATCAGGCAAGGGAGGTGGAGTCTGTGTAATATACCAAAATACTCTCGATATTAGTCAGAAACAATGCGACACTTTTACTTCCTTTGAGGTCCTCTCTATTCACGTCACAAATCCGGTCACAAAAAAGAAGGCGTTTTCATTATTTAACATTTACAGACCACCAGGGTCATACTCTGAATTTATAAAAGAATTTAGTGACTTCGCTGCAAACCTGGCTGTGTGTAATGATAAAGTAATAATTGTAGGAGATTTTAATATTCACTTTGAGAAGGTAGACGACCCATTAAAAAGGGCATTTACCTCAATCCTAGACTCTGTTGGTTTTACCCAAAATGTAACAGGGCCAACACACGACTGTCGTCATACATTAGATTTAGTTTTGACACGAGGTCTTAACATAGACAAGCTGAATATCCTATCGCAAACCACAGCGATCTCCGACCATTACCTAATTTCATATGAGCTACGATTTAGCCATAATATATATACGTCCCCTCGTTATTCAACAAAGCGCACAATAAAACCATCTACCGCCCTACAATTTATAGAAAATCTCCCAGAGTTATCAACCCCAGTCTCCACTCCATCAGATCCAATTGAACTAGATTTACTAACCGATTATTTAGAAAATACCTTACGATCCACCTTAGAAAATGTGGCCCCACTTAAAATAAAAAGAATAAGGCAGAAAAAGCCCCGTGGTACAACGATAAAACCCGGACCTTAAAACAAACAGCTCGGAAATTAGAGCGGAAATGGCGTCATACCAAACTAGAAGTGTTCCACACTGCCTGGAAGGACAGCCTTATAGAGGATAGAAATGCTCTCACTGAAGCTCGCTCAGCATATCTGGCCTCGCTGATCGAGAATAATAAGTATAATCCTAGAGTTCTGTTTAATGTGATTTCCCAAATCACACAAAATCAGGCAGGTAATGAACCAGAAATCCCAGCAACTCTCACCAGTGAAGTTTTTATGGACTTCTTTAATAATAAAATTGATAATATTAGACAACAAATTCAACCAACAGTATCAAATTCAAATCCAGCTTTGCTGCCATCTGACTTGGCTGATATAGAACAAAACACAGCTGTAGAAAAGAGTCTGGAAACCTTTCACCCCCTCCCACAGCTAGAGCTAGAGAAGATGATCTCTTCTGCAAATTGCACAACCTGCACACTCGATGCAATTCCATCAAAATTACTCAAAGAAGTACTGCCAGTTATTATAAACCCTATCTCAACTATTGTAAACTCATCCCTTAGTCTGGGCCATGTACCCAAAGCTTTTAAACTAGCAGTTATCAAACCCCTGATCAAGAAACCAAATCTTGATGTCGCCGTTTTGTCCAATTATAGGCCTGTTTCTAACTTACCGTTTATATCTAAGATCTTAGAAAAAGCTGTGGCCCAACAACTTAGTTCATATCTACACAAGAACCATATATATGAAAAATTCCAGTCTGGATTCAGGCCACACCATAGCACTGAGACGCTCTAGTTAAGATAACTAATGATCTTCTTCTTGCCTCTGATCAAGGTTACATATCTCTCTTAGTGCTACTTGACCTCAGCGCGGCTTTCGATACAATAGACCACAATATTCTCCTAGAAAGGTTAGAAAACATGGTTGGAGTCACAGGGACGGCCCTATCATGGTTCAGATCTTAGCTATCAGAACGTTATCAGTTTGTTAGGGTAAACAATTTATCTTCCAATTATTCAAAAGTGAGATTTGGAGTTCTGCAGGGGTCTATATTAGGACCATTACTATTTACACTATACATGTTACCGTTAGGCACAGTTATAAGTAATCATGGCGTAAACTTTCATTGTTATGCAGACGATACTCAACTGTACATATCAGCCAAGCCTGATGACCAACACAGGTTAAAGAAAATGGAGGACTGTGTAAAAGACGTGAAAGGCTGGATGTCACGCAACTTCCTCCTATTAAACAGTAACAAAACGGAGGTTCTCCTTCTGGGTCCAAAATTAGCAAGAAGTAAATCACCAGATTTAATCTTAAATCTCGCCGACTTTCCAGCCACACCTGGATCAGCAGCAAAAAATCTCGGCGTTATAATAGATTCAGATTTATCACTCGATCAACACATAGGCAGCATCACTAGGACAGCTTTTCTACATCTTCACAACATCGCCAAGATCAGAAATGCCCTGTCCCTGCGTGATGCAGAAACACTAGTACACGCCTTTATTACTTCTAGGCTAGACTACTGTAACGCACTACTGTCAGGATGCACGAGCAGGAATTTAAACAAACTCCAACTAGTCCAAAACGCCGCAGCCAGGGTCCTCACTAAAACTAGAAAATTTGAGCATATTAGTCCAGCGCTATCATCACTTCATTGGCTACCTATTAAATTCCGTATTGATTATAAAATCCTTTTACTGACTTATAAAGCCCTACATGGTCTTGCTCCTGAATACCTGCAAGACCTTATTTCTCATTATGAGCCATCACGACCACTCAGATCCCAGAGCGCTGGCTTATTAATAGTCCCCAGAATTCCTAAGGCTGCAGCTGGGGGAAGAGCTTTTTCTTATAAAGCCCCCAAACTCTGGAATGATCTTCCAGAAACTGTTCGGGAATCAGACACAGTCTCAATCTTTAAGACTAGGCTGAAAACACACTTGTTCAGTTTAGCTTTTGGTAGGTAATGTTCCCCCCTAGATAAAGGCAGCAGATCCAGGGGTCCATGGACACAGGGAATTATAGTAAACTGAGACGCTGGTGCTGTCGTCCCGCCGCTCGCACGCGGTCACTCAAGTTTGTGGACAGTGGAGTGGAGGGATGCCGAACTGTTTCAGAGTGCTGCCGTGTCTGTGTGTCCTTCTGGTTCTCTCCTGTTAGTTAAGCTGTCATAGTCAGATCTGCCGGAGTCGTTAGCCACACTCTGTAAATGTTTACATTCCCTGTTCATGTACAAACAGATAGAACAAAACTAATCCCATTTACCTGCTTTTTTTCCGAGTATACAACTGCCCACATGTCCGGCTGGACACTGAAGGACGACTGACTGCCGAGCCCCCCTGCTACCCACTTCAGACCAGCTGCCCACGCCTACCACCATCCACCTTGGATGAGCTGCCCACCCTACCCTG
Source organism: Pygocentrus nattereri (assembly GCF_015220715.1). Lineage (NCBI taxonomy): Eukaryota > Metazoa > Chordata > Actinopteri > Characiformes > Serrasalmidae > Pygocentrus > Pygocentrus nattereri. The sequence continues at coordinate 1,122,853 of NC_051219.1, forward strand.
ATGTTCTCATAGACTCCTAGATATTCCTAATATCAATATTACTGCTGTTAATATTAGTAGTATAATCACTTGTAGGTAGTTTGACCAGAGGAGGACGGGTCCCCCCTGGTGAGCCTGGTTCCTCCCAAGGTTTCTTCCTCAGTTCTGAGGGAGTTTTTCCTTGCCACTGTTGCCCCTGGCTTGCCCACTGGGGGGTTTCTGAACATTCTGTACATTCTTTCAGTCCTGTGGAAACTTTGTCTTTTCTGAAATCCTGTAAAGCTGCTTTGTGACAACATCCGTTGTAAAAAGCGCTATACAAATAAATTTGATTTGATTTGATTTGATTTAGAATCACGGGTGGTGCCACACCTCCAAGAGTTGTGGGGCAAAACATTGTTTAAAAAAAATAAAAGCAGCTGGCTAAATGCTGCTAAATAATTACTGATGGTTGCTGATGTTTGGCCAAAATGTTCTCCATAATCCACAATCAAACGCATGTCATTTTTTTGCTTGTCTTTTGTTATTTAATTGAAATGGTAGTAAACGTTGTGCAGACAGCACAGAGAAAATGTGCTCTGGTGTTGAATTCCCTCCTGAATTAGGACAGTTCAGTTGTTTTGTGTTCGCATGTCAAAACCAGTTCTACAGGTTCGCACCAACCAAGGCAGCTTGGAAAGAGGTTTTAGACGTCAGAGCTGCAGATTTACACCCGCAGTTTCACTCCAGCGGCTTCAGGCCAGTGGAAAGCATGCGCAGTAGGACATGCGAGCGTCCCAATTCAAATTTCAACCAGTTGCCGGTCTCCCCATTTGTAACGTCTCTGATGTAAACAGTGACTGTTTGTGCTGGTTGTATGTGTCACTATGAACATTACCATTCAGGAAGGGAGACCGTTACCAATATATGAATCAACCACTGGTAACCGGTTAAACCCAAAGCCAAAATACATTACAAAAATGTCAGAAACCAGGAGAAATACAATGGTTTCTATGTTTTTTTCAGCAGGGATACATTCAAACATTGGTTTATTAAAGCCAAAAGATGAATATTATGCTCAGATTAAGCTGCTTAAGGTAAACTTTTATTCCTGTGCATGTAATGTAAGTGAACAAATAAACCCCCATATCAAGGGTAAGTAAATTGAGCCATATGTCTACAAACCCATTAGCTTACCCAGGCTAAATAAGCTATAGTTTGTGTAATATTTACCCTATAAATCTTTATATGTATTCAAACCAAAGTCTGTTTTAGCCTAAAACTTAAAACATAACATTAGCCCAATGCAAATTTATCACACATGTACTGGAAACCCACATAAAACATAACAATGAAAACAAGTGTGGCCACATGCTCTGAATGCCTTTGGCTTTGGGCCTGCTGGGCTGAAGCTGCAGCTCTGCAGACAGATGTTATTGGAGGTCTGAAAGCATCTCGCAGCTAAAATAGAGATTCTGATTGGCTCTGCCGCTCAGTTTTACTCTGCCTGCTCACGCTGATCAGCGCTTCATACAGTTTAGTGAAAGCACATGAACAAACTGAACTCAAACAGTAGTTGGGCGTTGCCACAGTTCTTTGAAAAGCGGTGGGGCGAAAGCACCCCCCCCCCCTCCACCATGGGTCCGACGACCCTGTCTAGGATACACTTTAAAAAGCAATGTTTTCTTTGAATATGACATTTTCATTTTGGAATGCTTGAAATGGGTAGTTTCTAATTTTAGATGGCGTGATGATGTGGTATAATTAATTATGCAACCAGTAATTCTGTCTATAACTTTAAAACTCTTTTTACATTTCATTGAAAATAAATTTGTACACCTTTCACTTTGAGCCTGTCGCAATTGTTCCTTCACTTTCATGCAAAATCAGACACTCATGTAGAACCATACACCGTGCGTTTGTACTTCATCCTCTCCTCATAGCCCTCTGTGTGGGAGAGCAGATCAGGTGGATGGTGTTCAGATGCTGTAAGACAGAGAAGACGAGAGAATCTTGAACATGAACTCATTCTTGTCACAGTCAGAGATCAGACATCACACAAGAGCAAAAGCAGTGGAAAACATTTCACAAACAAACAGTTGTGACAGAAAAGGGTTCCATGAACATTCCCAGACAAAAGCTGTTCTAGGTTACATTACATTACATTTAGCAGACGCTTTTATCCAAAGCGACTTACAAATAATGAGGTACAAAGAACAAACATAGTCAGGCCTTAAAGGAGGCCAAAGGGTAATAGCGGGGTAGAGAAGGGAAGAAGGGCAAGAAGGAGATGAGGTTGGTAGTGGTTAGATTTGCAAGAGGCAATTAGAGCAAGTGCTCCCTGAAGAGCTCTGTCTTTAGGAGTTTCTTAAACATAGCGAGGGACGCCCCTGCTCTGACAGTGGAAGGTAGCTTGTTCCACCATTGGGGAATCAAGTATGAGAACAGTCTCGATTGCTTTGTGTGACTGTTTGGCAAAGCTAAGTGACGTTCATTGGAGGATCGCAGCGGCCGGGTGGTGCTGTAAGCCTTTAGGAGCGAGTGCAGGTAGGAAGGAGCCTGCTCTGTTAACACCTTGTAGGCAATCGTAAGAGTTTTAAATTTGATACAAGCAGCAACCGGTAACCAGTGGAGCTCAATGAGCAGTGGGGTGACATGCGCCCATTCTGGTTGGTTAAAGACCAGACGCGCTGCAGCGTTCTGAACCATCTTCAGTGGTTTTACAACACAGGCCGGGAGGCCCGTCAGTATGGCATTGCAGTAGTTTAGGCGTGAGATGACCACTGCTTGTACCAAGAGTTGGGTGGCTTGTTGTCTTAGAAACGGCCGTATCTGTCTGATGTTGTACAGCGCAAAGCGGCAGGACCGAGCCACCGAGGCAACATGGTGCTTAAAGGAGAGTTGGTCATCTACCATAACCCCCAGGTTCCTAGCAACCTTTGTCGGGGAGAGTGAGAGTGAGTCGATGGTTATGGTGAAGTTGTGTTGAATGGATTGTTTAGCTGGTATAACCAGAAGTTCAGACTTGGACAGGTTTAGTTGAAGGTGGTGTTCCTTCATCCATGCGGATATGTCCGAGAGGCACTGTGATATCCGCACAGAGATCGACGGGTCATCAGGCAGGAATGACAGATAGAGCTGGGTGTCGTCAGCATAGCAATGGTATGAGAAGCCATGTGAGCGGATAACCCGGCCTAGAGAGGTGGTGTAAATAGAAAAGAGAAGGGGTCCCAGTACCGATCCCTGGGGAACCCCAGTGGATAGCGAGTGGGCTGAGGAGAGCTCTCCATGCCATGATACCTTGAATGAGTGCCCAGTGAGGTACGATCTGAACCATAGTAGCGTATTGTCTGAGATACCCATGTTTGATAGAGTAGATAGGAGATATATTTATTCAATCATATTCGCCTCCAGATATTACATAAAAACATCTCTCTCTTCCTCTTTCTGTGTGCATGTCTGTGTGTGTGTGTGTGTGTGTGTATGTGTGTGTGTGTGTGTGTGTGAATGTGTATGTGTGTGTGTGTGTGTGTGTGTGTGTGTGTGTGTGTGTGTACGTGTGTAGAGACAGTAATTCAGTAACTCACTCTAATTCCTCCAGTTTACAGTGTGGATCCTCCAGTAGATCAGAGAGCAGCTTCACTCCTGACTTTCCTGGATTATTACAGTTTAGATTAATTTTTCTCAGCTGGGAGGAGGGGTTTGATTTTAGAGCTGAAGCCAGAGCAGCACAGCCCTCGACTGTAATTTTACATTTACACAGCCTGCAGAGAAAAGAAGAAAACACCTATCAGATAAACACACTTACATTTCAACACACACACACACATGCATGCAGGGATAAGTGAAAATCTTACTCCAGTATCTCCAGTTTACAGTGTGGATTCTCCAGTCCAGCAGAGAGCAGCTCCACTCCTGAATCCTGCAGGTTATTGTTATTCAGGTCCAGTTCTCTTAGATTTGAAGAGCTGAGAGCTGAGGACAGAGCTGCACAGCCTTTCTCTGTGATATTACAACCATGTATCCTGGGTGAAAAAATACAAAATACCATTTGTTTATACACTGCATTTAAAAGATTCTTATTTTGGTACTAACAAGAAAAGAAATGCAAAAGTCATGGGAAGAGACAACACCTGATTGAAAAGATTCTATGAAATGTAAGATTATAGACTGGTGGGCTGAAAGATATTGACCTGTATGTTAGTCAGCTGAATTAAGTCAACAGTCAAACCTATTTTTATACATTCAGAAGAAACTGATTTAATCTCCAGCTCACATCTACCAGACAACATATGTCCACTGCCTAATGATACAATAATGTCACATGCCAAGTTTAAAACCGCAGTGTTTACACTAAAAAAGCCTTTTTTCACTGTGTCTTGGCCTTTCCTTTTCAAAGTCTTATAAAAACTATTGATTCCAAATGAAAATATTGAATTCAAAATTATCAAAATGCATATATTTTTATTTTCTGCACCACAAGGATGACTGTCTGTGACAATCATTTAAGCTAGAAAGTGGAAGAAGCTAGAGATGCCCTGGTTTCCTGCTTCTAATAAGCCCCTTGCAAATTTAATAATGAGAAAATAAAGGTATTAATGGCAGGAAAGGAATACTTACTTAATAAACAAACTTAATAAATAATGTGCAGCTAATCATGTGCAGCAAAATTCCAAAAAAAAAAACAAACAAAAACAAACAAAAAACAAAACAACAGAGGATGCTGCTGGCAGGGAAATAGACTTTTAATATTGAAGTTGCTCTCTGGCCAGGGGTTCAAAATCTAGAGAAAAAGTGTAAATCCATGGCACTCTTTATTCAATAAAAACATTTATAATTATATTGCTATCGACAACAAAATTCTGTTCATCTTTGACAATAAATTGATTGGTAGTGTATAGTTAATTTATTGTTAGAGATGTTTAGTCCAAATAAAGTGGTGACATTGTCTCATATAGTAACATGATTTCTCAACAACTTGACATGATGTGTCAATATGACAACATTTCAGCAAGGGGGAGAAATGGCTCAGTGGCTCAGTGGCTGCAGTGACTCAGTGTCTACTCAGCCATGTTTGGCTGCTCTTGTATATGACATCTCTTGTTTTGTATACTTTCTGTCAGGGGAAAAACACCTACAGCCGGCACGATCTCCTTAAGATCGCGTTATGTAACAAATGACGCAGGGAGGAGGCACAGGCGGGATAGAGAAAGGAGGCAGAACCAAGGCTGGTGGGCTAGCCAGGCTATGGAGGCAGCCATTCAAACCATTGCTTCTGACCTGGCTTCACCAATCCATTCCGGATTCTTCCATTGAGCTAGCAGGCTACTCTATACAGTGTCATCACAGTGATTGAAGACAGTCACTGCTCTTCAGATTTAGAATATCTGACTGTTAAATGCAGACCGATTTATTTCCCAAGGGAGTTCACTGTGATCATGATAATGGCCATTTACATTCCACCGGATGCTAATGCTAGCTCAGCTATCGGACTTTTGCATGCAAGTATTACCAACAAACAGAGCATGTATCCTGACGCTGTGAATATCATAGCAGGGAATTTCAATCATGTGGACTTAAAGGCAGTACTCCTCAACTTCCATCAGCATGTCAAGTGTGCTACAAGGGGAAAAAACAACCCGGACAAGTACATTTTAACATCAAACTGGACTACAGAGCCAGACCATTGCCATGCCTGTGCCAGTCTGACCATTTCTCATTGTTTTTAATCCCTGCATATGCTAGGAAAATGGCTCCCGTCATCATTAAGACTGTTACCATATGGCCAGAGGGTGCCACCCAGCAGCTGCAGGACTGCTTTGAGAAGACCAATTGGGTGGTCTTCGAACACCAGGACCTGGAGGTGTTCACAGGCAGTGTTCTGTGCTATATTAAGAACTGTACAGACACTGTCTGGGGTAGACACATCAGGGTCTACCCCAAACAGAAGTCCTGGATGACACAGAGGGGTCCAGCAGCTGCTAAAAGAGAGTAACTGTAATGGCGTCTGTGACATTCAATTAATATTTTCTTTCTCATTCTCTGACACACAGGTTTCCAGTCTGATCTCAGCATGTCTGTCTAATATCTCTTCATGGATGGCAGCTCACCACCTGAAGCTCAATCCTAGCAAGACTGAACTGATATTCATCCCTGCAACTACAGGTCCTCATCTTGATCTCACCGTCTCATTCGAGAACTCTCTGATTGCTCCATCTGTAGAGGCAAGAAGTCTTGGTGTTGACTCTGGATGGCCAGTTATCATTCTCAGCTCACATTTTGAACCTGACTCGGTCATGCAGGTTTCTCCTGTACAACATCTGGAGGATCCGACCCTTCCTCACCCGAGAGGCCACCCAGGTGCTAGTGCAATCTCTTGTCATCTCAAGGCTTGACTACAGCAACTCGCTCTTGGCTGGTCTTCCCATGCGGCCACCAAGCCTCTGCAACTCATCCAGAATGCAGCAGTACATCTCGTCTGCAATCTGCCCAAGTTCAGCCACATCACCCCACTGCTGTGCTCCCTTCACTGGCTTCCTGTAGCTGCATGTATCAGACCATTGGGATGTGGTTGGTTAGTGTAGTGGTTAACACCACTGCCTTCTACACTGTAGACTGGGGTTTAATCCCCACCTGGGCAAACACCCTACACTATACCAATTAAGGGCCTTGGCCAAGACTCCAAAACATCACCTTGGCCTACCTGTGTAAAATTATCAAATTGTAAGTCGCTCTGGATAAGAGCGTCAGCCAAATGCCATAAATGTAAAATCATTGGATAAATGCCACATTTTTTTCCACCCCAGATGCTGAGCGTCTCTGAGGGTGAATGGAGCTGTGGGCAGGTCTGGACATGGAGCTTCTGCAAGATGATTGGAGGATCAGTCAAAAGGCTGAATCCAATTTTAATTGACAGCTATTTTGAACTATTTACGCCCAAAGACAAACTGCAACCCATTTCTTGGTGTTTGCTTGGTGAAATTACTTGCGCATATCCATTGTTCATTGTGTAAATACAACCCCAATTCCAGTGAAGTTGGGACGTTGTATAAAATAAATAAAAACAGAATACGATGATTTGCAAATCCATTTCAACCTATATTCAATTGAATCCACTACAAAGATGAGATATTTAATGTTCAAATGGATAAACTTTATTGTTTTTTGCAAATATTCATTCATTTTGAATTTGATGCCTGCAACATGTTCCAGAGAAGTTGGGACAGGGGCATGTTTCCCACTGAGTTACATCACCTTTCCTTTAACAACACTCGATAAGCATTTGGGAACTGAGGACACTGATTGTTTAAGCTTTGTAGGTGGAATTTTTTCCCATTTCTGCTTGATGTACAGCTTCAGTGGCTCAGCAGTCCGGGGTCTCCGTTGTCGTATTTTGCGCTTCATAATGCGCCACACATTTTCAATGGGAGACCGGTCTGGACTGCAGGCAGGCCAGTCTAGTACCCGCACTCTTTTACTACGACACCACGCTGTTGGAACACGTGCAGAATGTGGCTTGGCATCGTCTTGCTGAAATAAGCAGGACGTCCCTGAAAAAGACGTTGCTTGGATGGCAGCAGATGTTGCTCCAGAACCTGTATGTACATTTCAGCATTAATGGTGCCTTCACAGATGTGCAGGTTACCCCTGCCATGGGCACTAACACACCCCCACACCATTAGAGATGCTGGCTTTTGAACTTTGCGCTGAAAACAATCCGGACAGTCCTTTTCCTCTTTGGCCCGGAGGACACGACGTCCATGATTTCCAGAAACAGTGTGAAATGTGGACGCGTCAGACCACAGGACACTTTTCCACTCTGCGTCAGTCCATCTCAGATGAGCTCGGCCCAGAGAAGCCGGTGGCGTTTCTGGGTGGTGTTGATATGTGGCTTCGCTTTGCATGGCAGAGTTTTAACTTGCACTTGTAGATGGAGCGACGAGTTCACTGACAGTGGTTTTCCAAAGCGTTCCTGAGCCCATGTGGGAATATCCATTACAGAATGATGTGGGTTTTTAGTGCAGTGCCGCCTGAGGGGTCAAAGGTCACGGGCATTCAGTGTTGGTTTTCTGCCTTGCTGCTTACCTGCAGAGATTTCTCCAGATTCTCTGAATCTTTTGATGATATTATGGACTGTAGATGATGAAATCTCTAAATTCCTGCAGTTGCACGTTGAGAAACGTTCTTAAACTGTTGGACTATTTGCTCACGCAGTTGTTCACTAAGTGGTGAACCTTGCCCCGTCTTTGCTTGTGAATGACTGAGCCTTTCAGTGATGCTCCCTTTATACCCAATCATGACACTCACCTGTTTCCAATGAACCTGTTCACCTGTGGAATGTTCCAAACAGGTGTTTTTTGAGCATTCCTCAACTTTCCCAGTCTTTTGTTGCACCTGTCCCAACTTCTTTAGAATGTGTTGCTCTTGATGAAATCATCTCAGGGATCATGTCTTGTCTAGTAAAAACTGGGTTTTGGGGATCTGTCTAACTAAGGCCATTTTCTTGAAAACACATTACTACCAACAACAATCAGTATGTTATCCATCCATCCATCCATCCATTTTCTAAGCCGCTTCTCCGTCAGGGTCGTGGGGGGATGCTGGAGCCTATCCCAGCAGTCCTCGGGCGGAAGGCAGGATGCACCCTGGACAGGTCGCCAGCAGTATGTTATATATTTTTATATTTACAGAGACAGGGAGAGAAAGACAGATGGTACTAGTAGTTACTGGATGCACCACAGAGCTGCTGCCTCAGTGCTTCTCTGTGAATTAACATAATAAAGGTTGATTTATTGTCCTGCTAATTGCTGGCAAGAAGGTGGGGTGATGTCCTGAGGATCCTGAAATTTCAGTCATGCTAGTGTTAAACCCTAATGTTTGCCTACAAAGCCAAAAATGGACCAGCCCCAACCAGCTTGATGGCAATGGTGAAATCTCGAATGGTATCACGAGCCCTTGGAGTACAGCTCAGCTTGACCCGCCATCCTTCAAGGTGCGTGGAAGACAAGCGTGGAGAATGTTCTCTGTACTGGAGTACAGGTGGTGGAATGAACTCCCACTGGCTGTCTGAACAGCAGAGTCTCTCGCTGCCTTCAAACACAGACTGAAGACCGTCTCTTTACACAGCACTTAAATCATCATTGAATTATAAGCTGCACTTATATATTACATTTTATTGTATTGCACTGTGTATTGTAGTTTACTGTGTTGTATTGCATTATACAGCACAGAGTTCTGTGTTCAACTCTGTTCCTTTTCCTGGGTATCAACTGTGACTTTTGTTTCTAGCAGTATCTGAGCTCAGGACTCTCTAACCTATTGGTTTACTAGCAAAAATACTTTCTCTAGATAGAAAAAGCACTTCTTGTAAGTTGCTCTGGATGAGTGTCTGCTAAATGCTATAACTGTAAATATAAATGTAACACCACCTTGACATCTGGTAACAAAGACTTCTACAGCACAGCCTGAGATAATCTGAAGAGGTACATCAGAGAGGCCAAGGCAGACTATAGGAGGAGGATAGAGGACCACCTGAGCAGTAACAACAGCAGGCAGGTGTGGCAGGGAGTTCAGCATCTTACCAACTACAGGACCAACCTCGATGATGCTGGAAATGACCCTGCGGCAGAGAAGCTGAACATCTTCTTTTCCCACTTTGAGGTCACAGCACTAGTGACAGCATTGCTACAACATATGGCCCACAGCAGCATAAACCTCATAATTGAAGAGCATGAGGTGAGGCGCACATTGTGGGCCATCAATCCGAGGAAGGTGACTGGTCCTAATGGCATTCCAGGTGACGTGCTGAAGGATTGTGCAGATCAGCTGGCTGGAATCTGTACAAAGATCTTAAACCAGTCCCTGAAATAGTCCACTGTCCCACCATGCCTGATATCCTCAACCATAGTCCCCCTGCCCAAGAAACCCCACTACCACTACTGGCCAGCGGCACTCACCCCAGTGTTGATGAAATGCTTTGAAAAACTGGTCCGTAGCCACATCACAGCAGCCCTACCCTGCAACTGTGACTCTCACCAGTTTGCATACAGAGCAAACCGATCCACAGAGGACGTCATAGCTATAGCACTCCAGACTGCACCATCACAACTGGAGCAGCAAGGGAGCTATGTGCGAATGCTCTTCGTGGGTTATAGTTCTTTTTTTTTTTTTTTTTTTTTTTTTTTTTTTAAAACCTGTCATGTCTGGCCATTTTTGCAATCGGAATGGTAATCCGAATGTACTGATGTACCAAACATATTTGTTTTCACAAGAAAAAGCTCTATAGGTTACTAAAGCCTATTCTTGTTAAAGTTTTTATTTTATTTGTTTGGCCAGGCCTGACAGGCAATAAAAAAGAGGACAGGAAAGAAAGAGAAGAAGGGAGGAGAGAGAAAAAAAAAAAAAAAAAAAAAAAAAAAAAATAATAATAATAATAATAATAATAATAATAAATCATAATAATGATAATTAAGTAAGTAAATAAATAAATAGAAAAAAAAATAATAATAATAATAAAAAAAGAGAGAAAAAACAAATAAAATAAGTAAATAAACAGACAACTAAATAAAAATAAATAGATAAATAAGTAAGTTAAAAAAAATAAATAAATAAATAAAAAAAAAAGGGGGAGGGGAAAAAAACAATTATACAGATATACATACATATACATATTCACATATACATATACATATATACACCCAGACATAATTCTACTATTTGCTGCTACATACATACACATGTTTACATATACTATACATATGCCTCTATACATATACACCCACCCACCACACACAATTCTACTGTTTGCAGCAATGTGTATATGTGTGTATATGCGTTCACGTGTCATGTGTCATGGAATGTGCTCAGCAATGAGGGCAAGAAGCCGCAACCATGCCCCCGTGGTCCAGAGACAGATAGGGAAGGACCCGGGGGACCCGGACCATCCACAGCCCATTAGGAACTCAGGAGACCTGAGGCCACACGCTCCGACGGCCACCGCGTGCACGCCCCAGAGGACGAAGAATGGAGGCCCCAGACAGAGCGCCCACAGACAAAGGGCAAGTGACCGGAGAGCCAGAGGCAATGAGCAGCCCACCCCCCCCCGGCAGGCCAACATCCCCAGCATGAGCCGAGCATGCGGCCCCCGAGGGCCCAGGCGCCCGAGACCGGCCGACCCCCGGCCGGGCCCCCCCCCCCATGCCAGAAGGCCCAAACCACCCTCAGGACCACAACCGCCAAGGGAGCAGGGCAGGGACCACGCCACGATGTCCAGTCATGCACCCAGGGATCCACAGGGCACCCATACCCCGGGTGTGGGGCGGAGTCGGCAAGCAGCGGGGAGCGGTGGGGAGGGGTAACTCCTGCCCACCACCATGTACCACAGATGTCCAGGCTCAGCAAGTCATAGACCCAGGCCCAGCTGTCCACACACACATGTCACATGCACCCACACACACCCACACCCACACTCGCACACACCAGTCACCCACTCATGCATACACACGGAACATACATGGACTCACAGTATCGGCGGGCGGACACCAGCACGGGTCAGCGGTAACCCAGGGAGGCAGCCACCCCGGCCCCGAATGACCGGCCGGTCTCCTCACCAGGCAGGGTGCACCAAACCGGTGTGAGAGGACCTGCCCACCCCCCCCCCCACACACTCAGTATGTGTGTGAAATGAAAAGAATGTGTGTGAGCTACAGTGCAATTAAAATTGGAGGGACAGAGGCAATGTAGTACTGAATAACAGCACACTGCCACGCTGCCCCCCAAGGCCCTCAATGTCTAATGTGTAAATAAAATTGAGGGGCAGGTAGCAGTGAGCAGATAAGTGAGGTCACATCAGCAGCGCCACCCACCATCCACTGAGTGACACCTGCCCCCAAAGCCCTGTGTGTACTGTACTGTGTCATGAAATGTGTCATTGTAAGGGGGAAAAAAGGGGAGGAGTGGGACATCACGCATCACAGCGAGCAGAGCCAGGTAGGTGGCCCTACTCACTGTAGCATGGGCCCCCCTCCCCCAGAACCCCCATGTGTAGTGTGATGTTTGACTGAGTGGGAGGAGGGGAAGGGTCAGGATAAGAAAGACCGAGAGGCAGAGAACTACCCCTCGGAGGAAGAGAGCCAGCTGGCGCTAGCTCACTAGGCACCCCGGTTTCCTACACCCGGCCGCGGCGCAGGGAAGGCCGGCCCAGGGCCCGAAGCGGCCAAGCCCCCAGGACACCACCGCGCTCCAGGCCGGCGCCCGCCCACACAGCTGACACAGCACAAAACATACACACCCACACGCACACAAGAGACAACAATTATCACACATACACATACTCACGGTTACAATACACATACTCACGATTACAATACAAACACACACACATACATACCAACACAAACACACTCACCCGCACAAACTTCACACACACCCATATATACGCAAACACAGTGGTCCTGGGTCCAGAACCAACCAGCCCTATGTGGTTGTCCCCCTACTTGAGTGCCCCACCCCTCCTCCCGGGAGGCATCCAGAATCCTGGAATGCCAGACAGACACCCCGGCGCGCCCCAGACCCCCCACCACCCGGCGGTGCGCCCAGGGGGGCACAGACCCCTCCAGCGCAGGGAGGAGCCCAAACGGGGGACGGGCGACCCCAGGCGCCAAGGCCCCAGATCCCACACCCCGGCCCACACAGAGGAGGCCAGCCCCCCGGACGGGGCCAGCACCCACCCCCACGGGTCCCCAGGTCCCCACCCCAAGACCGTGAGCGCACACATCCAGGCCCCCCACCATCAACAACAGGGCCCGCACACAGAAACCGCAGAGCGTCAGCCCCCATCTCCAGTCCAAGAGCCATCAGACACCCAAATCCCCCAGCCCACCCCCAGCCACCTGCTGGGTACACCACAAGACAAGACTACAGCCGGTTACCCCCATCACGTGATGGAGCTGATCAGTGGGGACCAGAGGGATTCAAATGTAGTCAATTGATTTTTAGTGGTAGCAGACATTCTTTCCAGACTAATGTGGTCTAGAAGTAGGTTTCTGTAGTGAGTTATACATAAATCATTTTTTGATTTCCACTTCATGAGGATAGTTTTCTTGGCGATGCATAAGGCAGTAAGAACTATATGTGATATATTCGTTTCTATGTTTAATTCACTTATATCACCTAAAATGCACAGTTTTGGTGAGGCTTGGATATCACAATGGAACCATGTGGATAAGTCTTCACATATTGTCTGCCAAAATCTCTGAACAGGCATGCAAGACCATATAGCATGCATATAATTTTCAATATAATTACCTGTGCAGTTAGTGCATATATTTGTTTCTCTGAGGCCCATTTGGAACATTCTGTGCCCTGTATAATGTATTCTATGGAGAGTTTTGTATTGTATAAGTTGTAAATTTGGATTTTTAGTCATTTTAAAAGTATTTAGACATATCTGTGTCCAGAAATTTTCATCCGGGATGATGGAAAGATCTCTCTCCCATTTTGTAATTGGAAGGGATATTGAATCATTAATTTTTAATAATAATTTGTATATTTTTGATAACAGTTTAGGGGTATAGAGGTTTAGAAAGTCTGTTATCCACACAGGGATTTCTAGATTTAGATTACTTAGATTAAATCTTGCCTGTATGATGGACCTCAATTGGTGATATTCCAGAAATTTGCTACTGCTAATTTCATATTTTAAAATAAGATCTTCAAATGAAATAAAGGTCCCATCATGAATAACATGTTCTAAATTATTTATTCCTTTTTCTTGCCATTCTGAAAAATTCAGTACTGTCTTTTTCCGACATATATCGGGATTGTTCCAAATGGGTGTTAATTTACAAGGGATTAGTGAAGACTTAGCCATCTTTAAGAATTCCCACCAGGCTATCAGGGTGCTGCTTATTGTAAGGCTTTTAAAGCAATTGTAATGTTTAATGCTGGAGCTAATGAGAGGTAAGTCAGATATTTTCAATTTCCCACAGAGTGTTTGTTCCAGATCCAGCCATGGACTGTCTGAGCGGTTTGATTTCATCCACCTTGAAACATACTGTAGTCTATTGGCTAAAAAATAGTGATAAAAATTTGGTAGTTCTAGACCACCGCTGCATTTTAGCTTTTGTAAAGTCTTCAAGCTTATTCTAGATGTTTTACTTTTCCATAAAAATTTAGAAATATATGAGTCTAGCGACTTAAACCAAGCAATAGAAGGTTTATTAGGGATCATTAAGAACAGATAATTTACTTTAGGCAGAATCATCATTTTTATTGTGGCAACTCTCCCCATGAGAGATATAGGTAGAGAGTTCCAACGTGTGAGATCGTCCTCTATTGTTTTTAGTAAAGGAATATGGTTCAGTCGTACCAGATCTAACAGCCTGGGAGAAAAATTTATACCTAGATATCTAATGTTGCCCGACTGTAGTGATGTAGTTATGATGTTCTGAAATTTACAATTCAGAGGCAAAACTGTTGATTTACTCCAATTAATGGAGTAATCTGATACAGATGAGAACTTATCTATAAGTGTGATTGTCTTTAGAAGAGCGGTTTGTGAGTTCCCGAGGAAAAGTAATACATCATCAGCATAAAGGCTTATTTTATGGTCTGTATTTTCTGTTTGGATTCCTTTGATGTTTACATTCTGTCTGATTTTTGCTGCTAGTGGCTCAATGAAGATGATAAACATTGAGGGAGAGAGTGGGCAACCTTGTCTAGTTCCCCTCTGCAGACTGAAGCTTTGTGAGATAAGATCATTTGTCCTGACCCGTGCATTTGGAGAGCTGTATAATGTTTCGATCCAGTTTATAAAGGATGGGCCAAATCCAAATTTATGTAGAACTGCTAACAAAAATTTCCAATTTACCCTGTCGAATGCTTTCTCTGCATCTAAAGAGACTACTATTTTTTCTAATTTGTTAATGGAACAGTAGTCTATTATATTTATTAGTCGGCGTGTGTTATCGGCTGAGTGCCGGCCCTTGATAAAACCTGTTTGGTCCGAATGTATAATATATGGAGTGATTTTTTCTATTCTTCTTGCGAGAACTTTGCAAATAATTTTAAGGTCTACATTAATAAGAGAGATTGGGCGATAGCTAGATGGAAGTGTTGGGTCTTTGCCTGGTTTAAGAAGCAGGCTAATGTTGGCAGAGTTCATGTTTGGGGAGATTGTGTGGTTATTCTTGATTTGAGTCACCATTCTGAAAAAAGTAGGTTCTAACACAGGCCAAAATTCTTTATAGAATTCTGCTGGGAACCCGTCTGGGCCTGGGGCTTTATTATTTGGAAGGTGCTGTATTGCCTTATAGAATTCAGATGATGAAAACGGTGAATCAAGAGTTGTAATCTGATCCTCATTTAATTTAGGTAGATTTATATCATTAAGAAATTCTTCAATTTCAGCATCAGATGGATTAATCTGTGATGAGTATAAGGCTTCATAAAAGTCTTTAAAGGAGTTATTTATTTGTTGTGGGTCATGAGTAATATTACCGACCGAGTCTTTAATAGAGTGAATAGCTGTTTTTTCTTTATTCAGTTTTAACTGATTGGCCAGGAATTTTCCAGATTTATTTCCATGTTCAAAGTTTTCCAGACGCAACCTCTGCAACATAAATTGTGTCTTCTTATCAAGTATTTCATTTAATTCCAATTTAAGTTTCCTCAGGCTGTTAATTATATTTTCTTGTGGTGATGCAGCATAGGCATTTTCTAAAGATTTAATTTTCTGTTCCAATTCTAATATAAGTGTTTTTTCTTTATTTTTCTTATGTGCGCAGTAAGAAATTATTTTACCCCGCATAACTGCCTTTCCTGCTTCCCATAGAACACATGGCGATATTTCCGGCAGATTATTTTGTTCTAAGTATATAGCCCACTCTCGTTTAAAATAATTAATGAAATCTTGTTCTTTAAGTAATGATGTATTAAATCTCCAGTTCCTAGTTGGTGGTGTAACTCGTTTCTGTGTCAGAGACACAGATACAGGTGCGTGATCACTAATAGTGATCGGATGTATCTGAGTGTCTGTGATTTCCGTCATCATGGAGCTACTGACTAAAAAGTAATCCAGGCGGGAGTGGGAGTGATGTACTTGTGAGAAAAAACTATAATCTCTCAGAGTGGGGTGATGTGAGCGCCAAGCATCGCAAAGACCAAAATCCTTCATGTATTGTTTAAGAATGTCTGCAGACTGCCAGTTTCTTTGACTCACTGCTGTACTAAGCCTGTCAATCTCTGCATTAAGTACCAGGTTGAAGTCCCCTCCTATTACAATTGTGGTATCAGAGTGATCAGCAAGTGAGGTGAAGAAGGTATGAAAGAAGGAGGGGTCATCAACATTTGGTCCATATATACTGGCAATACATAAATCTATATTCTGAATAGATAGATTAAGTATTATAAATCTGCCTTCGGGGTCTGACATCGTGTTTCTAATAGAGAAGTTTATCCTTTTGTTAATTAATATAGCTACACCTCTTTGTTTAGAGTTGTAACAGGCTGAGTACATATGAGGAAACTGTGAAGAGGAGAGTGTGTGTGCAGATGTTCTGGACACATGTGTCTCCTGTAGGAACACAATGTCAGCCTGTAAGTCGTTTAATCGGTTAATAATTTTCACCTTCTTCTCCCTTGAACCAACTCCACGCACATTCCATGAAACAAACCTCAGTGTGCTCATATTGAAATTAATCGAGAAAGTGTTGCGTGCTCACTGAAGATGTGTGTGTGAGTGGATGTGTATGTGAGTGTACATTGCATGTTATGTGTCCTGTATAGCATTGTGTGTGTTGTGTAGCAAACATGTTGGATGCAGAAAGAAAAGAAAAGGAAAGGGTGCTCCAAAGTGACAAATATAGCAAAAGAATGAGGGGAAAAAAAAAAAAAAGAGAAAGAAAAAAATAAATAAATAATAAAAATAAAAATAATAATAATTACTTAACATAAAGTCCACTATGCTGTCTAAACCGGCATTAATTGTTATATATAGACATGTAAAAAAAGAAAAAAAAACAAAACAAAGAAGATAGAGAAAAAAGGCGTTTGTATACACAGGTCACCTGATCAGTATAGCCATGGCGTGGTTTCCTGGTCGCGATAGAGCTGTCCGTTTATATAGAGTTTGTCCACCGCAATGATAGCTCGTGAACCTTCTTGAATATGTTTTTTCCGGAGAGGGAACAGGATTTTGCGTCGCTCCAGGATCTCTTTAGGAAACTGATCGTTGACGCTGAAGTCCGTTCCTCTCAGCTCCCGTCCGCGGCTCTTCACCAGCTCTTTCTGCTTGAAACGTTCGAATTTGGCTACGATTGGTCTGGGTCTGTGTGCCCCGGGTCGCTTAGCTCCTATACGGTGAACACGATCGAAGTTGATGGTTTTAACAGTGTCTTCCGGGAGCTTCAGGTAGGATTGCAAGAACTCTTTCACTGTCGTTTCCGGGTTTTCCTCCGATTTCTCCGGTAGACCCGAAAACACGAGGTTGTCCCTCATGCTGCGGGCCTGGAGCTCGGTGACGGTTTCCCTGATTTTTTTATTCTCCTCCGAGAGCCGGGTCATTCCCTTGGTGAGGGAATTCACCGACTCTCTGAGAGCGGCGTTCTCCACAGCGAGTGCTTCCACCTGCTGTTGGCTGAACTCTACCGACTCCCGGAGAGCCTGAAACTCCTTGTGAAGAATTTCCAAAATGGAGAGGCGAGCGTCGAAACTGGACAGCTTCTTATCGATGGACTCCAAAATGTCCGCCACTTCGCTGGACTGAGAAGAAGCCCCTGGTGAATCTTCTGGGCGACTCCTCTTGGTGGATGGAGCTCCTTTGTTGCTGGACGGAGTGTTGGTTGGTTTTCCCATTACGACTCGGTCGAAACACTCGTCGATGTAAGCTTGCAGACTGTCCAGATCTTCTTCACCGTCCTCCAGTGTACTTCCGGTAGTGAGTAGTTTATTAATATAAATTTTATAGCTTTTAAAGTTGTTTTATAACTGTGTTGGCTAAGAAAACTAATCCATGTGGTTTATAGATTACTGACTTGCTGCCTTGCTCAATATTGCCGAGGTTCGCGTTGAAGTCTGCGTTACTACAGCATAGCGTCTTCCTGTCTCTTCCTCTTCCTGTCTCTGTCTCTTCCTCTTCCTGTCGTGGGTTATAGTTCTGCATTCAATACCATCCTCCCTCACAAACAAGCAGTCAAACTGGGGGACCAGGAATAGCTTCCTTTCTGATCGCAGACAGAGGGTCAGAGTGGGCCACTATACATCCATGGCCATAAGCCTCAGTACCGGCTCTCCCCAGGGCTGTGTGCTGAGTCCCTTGCTCTACTCCCTCTACACACATGACTGCTACCCTGTCCATCACAACACCACCATAGTGAAATTTGCAGATGACACCACAGTGGTGGGGCTCATCTCCAAGGGGGTGGGGGTGGGGGGGGTTGCCTATAGAGATTAGGTAGAGCAGCTGGCAATATGGTGCAGGGCCAACAACCTGCTCCTCAACACCTCAAAGACCAAATAACTCATCATAGATTACAAGAGAAAGAAAACAGAGATCCCACCATTAATCATCAGCAGGGACTATGTGGAGAGGGTGGCAGGCTTCCGCTTCTTGGGAGTCCACATTGAGGGGAGCCTATCCTGGAGTGTGAACACCTCTGAGAACACTCAGGAGGAACATCATCACACAAAGATTGCTGGTGACCTTTCACCATGCTTCCATTGACAGCATACTAACATACTGGTTGGGATAGTGTAGTGGTTAACACCTCTGCCTTATACACTGTAGATTGGGGTTCAATCCCCACCTGGGCAAACACACCACACTATACCAATAAGAGTCCTTGGGCAAGACTCCTATCACCTCCTTGGCCTACCTAAGTTGCTCTGGATAAGAGCGTCAGCCAAATGCTATAAATGTAAATGTACTGCATGTGCCTGTGGCACACCAGCTGCACAGTGGCTCAGAGGAAAGCAGTCCAGAGGGTCATCAACACCACCCAAAAGATTGTCAGCTGCCCTCTTCCCACTCTGGAAGAACTACACAGTTCCCTTTATCTCAAAAAAGCCCACAACATTATAAAGGACACACACCATTCTGGTCATTACCTGTTTGAATGGTTGCCTTCAGGCAGAAGGTACAGGTCAATTAATGCAAGGACAAAAAAACTCAAACATAGTTTTTATCCAACTGCAATAACAACCCTCAATGCTGCAAAAAAATGGATCAAGGCAGTGACAGAAAGTATGCATGTCTGTAGATGTAAGTCCATATTGGTGTGTGTAGGTATGCTGCAATGTTGTTTTTTATTTTCTTTTTTAACTTGAATTATTTTAGAGACTTTTGAATGATGCACCAACTGGAGAGCACTTTTAATTTTATTGTACTTGTGACAATGACAAAAAAGACCTAAAAGACCAAAAATGTCTTGTCGTGCTCTGAGTGTAAAAGTCAAAAATGGCAGAATGTAATGTGAGTTGTTATTTTTGTTAGGTAATTAATCTTCAATATTCAATATTTCAGAAATGAGGTAAAATTTTCAGAAATGAGGCAAAGTGTTCATGTGTATATGATCACAAACAGTGAGATTTATGATTGCTGTCGGATTTATGTGCATCGACAATGAAAATGTTATGATCTTACTTCAGTGTCTCCAATTTACAGTGTGGATTCTTTAGTGCAGCCGAGAGCAGCTCCACTCCTGAATCCTGCAGCAGTTTATTGTTACTCAGGTTCAGTTCTCTCAGACTTAAGAAGCTGAGAGCAGAGGACAGAGCTGCACAGTTTTCCTCTGTGAGATTACAGTTACACATGCTGGGAGAGAAATGATACATCAAAACACTGAGATCACACACACACACACACACACACACACACACACACACACACACACACACACACACATACACACAGATCTAAACACAAACCTCAGTTTCTAAATAATTGAAACAATAGGTAAAATGCAAATAAATCTAAAGTACTCCTTTGTGAACAAAGACAAGACTTTTCATGCTTCAGTTTCATAAAATCAAATTTGCTATTTTTTAAAATTTGCCCCATCCTGATTATCCCAAAATTATTTTAGATGGGGTAAATTAAGACTAGGAATATTGGGAATTGTACCTCTGTGATGGATATTACCACATTGGCTCAGGAATTCTTTGCCAAATGATTATGATTAGTGTCAACAAACACTGTTCATCCAGGTTTTTACCACAATAAGATTAAAAAGACATCTTTACTTATTTCAACATAAGAACATCAATCTATATTTTGCGTGTTTTCACCAGTATTGCTGATCTGTCATCCAATGAAAAAGGACAAAACATGACAATGAAGACCCTTTACTGTGAAGACTTGAATATCTCTTTAGACTTGTGTATCTATATTCAGTAAATAAAGTTTATCAAATAAGCTAGGTGGCAACAGGTGACGGCTTAGAGTGACCATTTAGGAAGCATTATATCCTCAAGACATTGCTGTAGTCACATTGGGAACTGTGTGTGTGTATAAATGGTCAGGAACTCACTTTAGTTCTTCTAATTTGCAACGTGGATCCTCCAGTAGATTGATGAGAACAATCACTCCTGACTGTCCTGGTTTATTAGAGTTCAAGTTCAGCTCTCTCAAGTGAGAGGGGTTTGATTTAAGCCCTGAAGCCAGATCAGTGTAGCCCTTCTTTGTAATTCTGCATCTTTCCAATCTGTAGAGAGCAACAGAAAAATTCCACACACTTAGGGTGCATTCAGATATGACAGTTTTTGGTTTGATAAAAATGAATCCTGGTGCGATTTGCTGTTAGTGTGTTTTGTTTGAACAAACAAGGACACTGCCATGTGAATCCTGGCATGGACCAAATAAATGGACCGAGACCTCCTGTGCAGGTTGGTCTTTGTGTGCTTTCAAACAAACTCTGATGTGGTTCACAATGTATGAACACAAGACAAGAATCATTTCCTCTCTGCATAATGTCTTTTGTATATAGATGCTCTTTTATGCATACATGTATCATATCTCTTCATAAGCTCTATCCAGTAATTATAGAACAGTTTAACAGGGCTTGGGCATGTTTAAAGTCATTATGATACCTTATTAAACACATTTGACTGCACACATCAATTATATCAATTGTAAATGTAAAACTGTCAACATCTCTCCATTTTGTAAAAGAGGTAAGCCTCTCAGGGATGGGTGTTAGATATTTCACCCCACTTCACGTTGTACAAAGCCACTGTAATCCAGGGCCTTGTGTGGTTTATTGCAGTAGAGTATCATTAGATAAATAAAACAATGTTTAAGTATCCAAAAGGACCAGATAGAACAGAGAAAAGCATGATTCAGAAAATTTGGTGGACATCACAATTATTGTTCATCAGAAAAATTTGCTCAATCAGTTGTGATTTATACCTGCATAACTTGTTTACATCTTCTGGTTTGATGTTAAACATGTCAGTGTGAATACCTAACAAACCAGAGCTAAAATACACACACACACACACACACACACACACACACACACACACACACACACACACACACAAAGAGATGTCATACTTCAGTATCTCCAGTTTACAGTGTGGATTCTTTAGTCCAGCAGAGAGCAGCTCCATTCCGGAATCCTGCAGTTCATTTTTACTGAGGTCCAGTTCTCTCAGACTGGAGGAGTTTGAGCTGAGAGCTGAGGACAGAGCTGCACAGCTTTTCTCTGTGAGATCACACCTGCGCAGCCTGGAAGAGAAATAATGATACCTCAGAACTTCAACACCCCACCCCCCCACAAACACAGGACTGTATATAAAGGACAAAGTTTAGGGCTAGGGTTATGAAATATTAAACCATTTTACAACTTGACTTTTGAGTGTACAATCAAATGTGACACATTTGTGTATGTGTGTGTATGAGGTAGAGAGAGAGAGAGAAAGACTTGTGGAAAATGTGTGTTTGTGTGTGACCATCATTCACAGTGATAAAATTATGATCTTACTTCAGTTTCTCCAGTTTACAGTTTGGATTCTTCAGTCCAGCTAAGAGCAGCTCCACTCCTGAATCCTGCAGTTTGTTTCTACTGACGTCCAGTTCTCTCAGACATGAGGACTTTGCACTGAGAACTGAGGACAGCGCTTCACAGCTTTTCTCTGTGAGGCTACAGTCAAAAAGCCTGGGAGAGAAATAATGATACATCAGAACACTATAGGATAATACGAAAGTATGGTACTCATGATCCACTTTGATCAATAATTTATAAAATACTATAGAATTTTTTTGGAGGGGGGATTTTGGTTCAATTTCAATTACAATTGCAATTATAATGTATTTACATATGTAGATGTTTAAGGACACTCTGGGCTATTCAGATATGTCATTAGTTGACATGTAAGTACTAACAGAAATCTGAATTTGGCTAATTTTTATCAAAAGTTGAAATAGCATCTGCAAAAGTTTATCATTTTTTGCTTATGGAGATCTTGAAAACAAGTGGCACCTCAAATACCTTTCAGAAATTGTTATTCTGGAGTATCTGTGATCTGAAAGTGCAATAATTTTGCTGGTGATTCATTCTATTGGTTATTATGAGTAAAATTAAATGAGAAAAATTAGCATAAGTTGACCATGTTTTTTTTTTTTACTGATTTTCTGTCTTCTTGGGTTCATGCTGAGTGCTAAAACTCTGATACACAAAATCACTGTAAACTGAAAGACAAAGCTAAATATTATTAATTTTATAATAATATTTGTCATATTTCCTGGTATTTCTATGTTAAAATGTGTTTCGAGCCTGTTTCTGTCATTTTGAGGGTAAAAAGGAAAGGTGCACTCAGTGCAGTGAAGGGGACACTGCATTTTATGTTTTTCCACCCTGCCATCCCCCCACTCTCTCAATTTAGTAACATGTACACACCACATGGCTAACCTTTAGTTTTAGAAGCGTGACTGCCTTTTGAGTCATTTTTTACATGCTGTAAATTTCTGATTGTCAGCACTAACTCAGAGTCTGAGTCATTCAGAAGACTGTTTTAAACATGAGGGAAAGTTTGTAGATTTAAATGGACATAAACACAGGATCTGAACAGTGGTTTTATGAGCTGGATTACTGACTAGATTACTCGCTGAAATTTCCACAGAATCACTCTGGACACACAGTATGGCCAACGATCAATGGTCAACCGATACATAGTCACAGGTGGACGAAATCATTCTAGATGTTGAGAGCAGAGTCTGATTAGTGAACTGATGTGTGAATAATTTTTTTTACTTTCTGTACTTTGTACCTTTTCTTTTTTTTAAGTATTTACATTTTTTTGATTGTTTGCCATGGGTTTTTGCACTAAGGTCACCAAAACTGGAGAGTTTGCCCTGGTCCTCGCTTTACTTTTTTGGTGCCAGGAGGAGACATTATAGACCTGATCTTCCCTCAGTTGTCTGGGGAAATGCAAGATCTATTATGAGTAAGATGGACAATCTGACAGTGCTGACCCAACATCAGAGGGAGTACCATGAGTGTAACGTCTATTCACCGAGTCAATTTCACCATTTAACCCATCTGTGAAGTGAAACACCACATACACACTAGTGAGCACACACACACAAGGATGTTGGAGAGTAATAAGAAGAAAAGAGGGCTGGCAGTTTGTGAATGATAGATGGAGTAACTCTAAGCACATCACTATTAAGGAGCAAATCTGCTGAATGGTTAGCCATTAGGATGAGGCCATTCTACCTGCTGAAGGAATTCATACACATGATTGTGATAAATATGTACATCCCCCTTTTGCTGTTTTTACATCCTCCACTCTGACAAACTTCACCTAGTATGTAACCTGCAACACCAGAGACACTAAAATGCCCCTTTATACTTCATTTAACTCCTAAAACGTAGTGGTGGGTTACTGTCTTGTTGGCAATCCTTTGGTTAGGTCACTGGTGTTATGGTTGGGTCAAGCAGTTTTATTCCATCCTGCTGGCAAATGGGCCTTTAAAGAGGCTCATACACTAGCTCGGGCTCTTTTCCTGCCAGAGAGGTAATGTTCCATGTTCCAAAAACTAGTTTCAGTAGCCGAGGATCGGAACGCCAAAGTCCCCGCCTTCGCCCGCCACCCGATCCACAATGCACCAGACCACCATAAGTGCCTCTCCCATGGGTGGTGCGTCCGTGGGAGAGTGGTCCCATGTAGTTATTTCGGGCTGAGCCCAGCTGGGACCCATGGGTAAAGGCCCAGCCTCCAGGCACTCACCGAGGAGCCCCTCTCCCAGGCCTGGCTCCAGGGTGAGGCCCCAGTAACCCTAATCTGGGCGAGGGAAGCTGGGTCCTGTTGTTACTGTTCATATGGGGTTTTTGGATCACACTTTGTCTGGCACATCACCTGTTTGCCTTGGGAGACCCTACCAGGAGCTTTCGCCCCTGACAACATAGCTCCTAGGATCATATAGGCACGCAAACCTCTCCACCACGGTAAGGTGGTGATCCAAGGAGAGGCTCAGCTCGTGGAAGGATTATGAAGACTAAGGGTGAGTTTTGGTTGATTAGATAGTTTGTAGGAGAAGCCGTATTTGTACCTCTAAAGGTTGCATTTTGCTCATAGTTACATTTCCCTTGAGTTTACTATGACTTCTGGCATCAAACAGTTTATTCAGATTACATCTGAGAATTTTGTAGATCAGTCTTCTGAAGTCTCGCTGATAGAGCTTGTGAGAACATTACAGCATATTATATTGAAGTCTGCCTCAGTAAAGAAAGGTCTTTTGAAACATAATGCTGTCAGAATCATTATTGTTATAAATCACATCTAAAGAAAAAATAGTACAACAGCAGGTTACTGAGTGGTCCAGGCATAAGTTAGAACAGCAAAAGCTGGAGGTTGAGCAGTACCAGCTAATATTTGTAAGATATTAATCAGACCTGCCTACCTCTCCCACAAAGGAAAGACAGAGAGCTGTCAGCCTGCCTGTGACTGGCCTATCTGGTATGCATAAACCTGTCTTTAGAGTTTTTTTTTTTTTAAAGTTTGTTATTTTTGAAAAAAGAAGGATCTTGAATTCAGTTTAAAAATAAGAAATTTGAGTCTAGTTATTTTTGAGGTTTAGCCAGATTATTTTGGTCTTAATTAGCCGTCTTAAGCCCTTTAGCTCTTTGCAATTGAGGTCATTGTAAATTTGTAGCTTAATGGGTTAGGTTCTTGATACCCCAAAAAGAAAACAAAAAGCTTTGAGATGTTTGGTGATGCTTTTATATTTGAAAGACAAATGTGTTTTAATTCAATCAAGTATAATAAAAATACTAGCAAACATACTATACTGTACTATACTAACAAACAAGTATACTAAAAATAAACTGATTCTACTGGAGTTGGATGGAACATCAGCTCTGGAGGGGGGCAGCTGATGCATAATTTGCTTAAAGAAAGACGGTCACTGGAAAAATGAGCATCCTGTTTCAGAAGTAAAACAATGTGCTCATACTATGCTGTTAAGGTGTTTCCATCAGTGTATTATTTGGAAGCTAAGATGTTGGTGAGAGAATGGGAACCACGTGCTATGGGAGACTGTTTCATCAAAATTATAGTGCCAAAAAAATGCCATAATCTTTGATGAAGAACTCTCAAAATGTATTTGTTCATCTCAGTGTCAAAAAGACCTAAAATTTAATACTGAGACTTTTTTGGCCAATACGTAAAAAGGAAATACCTGCTAATATGACAAATGTGCCAGCAGACTGGTAGTCCTTATCATCGATGTTGTATAACTGAATGATAATTAAAAGTAAACAGTGTAGTGCCACCTTTATGACTAAATATACTCACATAGCTTTTCTTGATGCTTTGACCACTGGCAGCAACTGCATAAGATATTCCTCTGACCTGCCATATTTACGTAAGTCAAACACATCAAGCTCTTTTTCTGAGTTCAGCAACACAAACACCAGAGCTGACCACTGGGCAGGAGAGAGGGAGAGTCCTCGGAGGCTAAAGTATTCTCCTCTGTTCAGGTATGACTGAACTTCCTGCAGTAGAGAATGATCATTCAGTTCATTCAGACAGTGGAACAAATTGATGGATTTCTCTGGAGAGGGATTCTCCCTGATCTTCTCCTTGATGTACTGGACTGTTTCCTCTTTGCTGTGAGAGCTGCTTCCTGTCTGGGTTAATAGGCCTCGTAAGACAGTCTGATTGGACTCCAGCGAGAGGCCGAGAAGGAACTGAAGGAAAAGGTCCAGGTGTCCATTCTCACTCTGTAAGGCCTTGTCCACTGCAGACTTGAGGAAGTCTGACAGTTCGGACTGTTGGAAAATATCACAAAGATCAGTGTTCAGCTGTTTTGTTCTTTCTCCACTGATGAAGGAGAGAAATGCATATAAAGCAGCCATAAACTCCAGAACACTCAGGTGCACAAAGCTGAACACCTTCCCCAGGTGCAGCCCAAACTCCTCTCTGAAGATCTGGGTACAAACTCCTGAATACAATAACACTTCTCTGACATCAATGCCACACTCTCTCAGGTCTTCCTCATAGAAGATCAGATTGCCTTTTTCCAGCTGTTGGAAAGCCAGTTTTCCCAGTGCCAGAATCATCTCTTTGGTCTGCTGAAGATCAGGGTCACATTTCCCATGGTACTTTTGGTCCTTGTGTTTGATCTGAAAGATCAGGAAGTGGGTGAACATCTGAGTCAGAGTCTTGGGGATCTCTCCACTCTCTGCTCCACCCAACACTCTCTCTAGAACAGTGGCTGCAATCCAGCAGAAGACTGGGATGTGGCACATGATGTAGAGGCTTCTTGAGGACCTCATGTGTGAGATGATTTTATTGGCCAGGCTCTGGTCACTGATTCTCTTCCTGAAGTACTCCTCTTTCTGAGGGTCACTGAACCCTCGTACCTCTGTTACCAGGTCAACACACTCAGGAGGGATCTGATTGGCTGCTGCTGGTCGAGAGGTTATCCAGAGGAGAGCCGAGGGAAGCAGGTTCCCCTTGATGAGGTTTGTCAGCTGCACATCCACTGAGGCTGAATCTGTTACCTCCCACAGGCTCTCATTGTTCTGGAAATCTAGAGGAAGTCGACACTCATCCAGACCATCAAAGATGAACAAGACTTTGTAAGATTCAAAGTCTATTGATTGTAATAATTTTCTGTCTGGTAAAAAGTCATTCAGAAGTTCAATCAGACTAAGCTTTTTGTTCTTGATCATGTTCAGCTCCCTGAAAGGAAGTGGAAATATGAAGAGGATGTCCTGATTTGCTTTTCCTTCGGCCCAGTCCAGAATGAACTTCTGCACTGAGACTGTTTTACCAATTCCAGCAACTCCTTTAGTCAGCACAGTTCTGATGGGTCTGTCTTTAAAGAGGTCATTACATTTGATGGGTTTCTTCTGTGTTGCTGGTCTCCTGGATGCTGCCTCAATCTGTCTGACCTCATGTTCTTCATTGACCTCTCCACTCCCTCCCTCTGTGATGTAGAGCTCTGTGTAGATCTCATTCAGAAGGACTGGTGTTCCATACTGTGAGATTCCTTCATTAATTCTCATATATTTCTCCTTCAGGTTGATTTGGATTTTTTTCTGATGTGCAGAAATCGGCTCTAATAAAAAACAAAACAACAGGGTGATAAATATTTTTCAGTAGAATTAACTACATGATGAAATCCAATCATATTTGTATAAATACGCTACTTTTTTTGTCTTTGCTTTGTTCCCTACCAATTCAATCACACATTTGAAAAACTGAAATAGGAGGAGTTTTACAGATCCACTCAGAGAGAGTGGACCATTATAACAGGAAAGGCTTTTTATTGCCCTCATTTTGATTACATAAACCATACTAAGGTTTTTTACATGATTTTACATTTGTTCAATTACATTTAAAATTACAATAGAAAGTGATTGCATGTGTCACACATCCCTCCGGCTCTGAAGCACACTCAGACTCCATCTCCCAGAATCTTCTGAGAGATCACCTGACCCGAGCTTCCCTCACGCTCCAATCAGTGCCCACAGTCTCCTGAATACCAGCTCTGTTCACCTGTGTACCATGTCACATGACTTGTTTAGTTTAAAGCCCGGGCTTTAGCTTAGCCAGATTGCAAGTGTAGCTGAGATTATTACTTTTATTATTATCTAAATATTTTGAGATATTTGTAATGTGAACTTCACTAAAACTTTAGTTCGGTTTTCTAATTGATGTCTTAGTGTAATGAAAAGTTAGTAGTTAAGTAGTGAGACATTCCTCTTACAGTTTTGGCTCCTCCCACATGTTGCAGCTGGGGCCTCAGTGACTGTGACTCCCAGAGTCAGCACAATGCAGCAGTTCTATCTGGGGTGTTAGAAGCATAGTGGAAGCTTGTGCGGGTAAGACGTACCGAATAGCTCCTAAAATGTCTAACTAAACATATAAAAGCAATGAATTTCACCTAAATGGTACATAGAATGTAAAGCTAGAGACACAAAATGTGTTTAAATGGTATGTGGTAAATTTATGCTTTATTCAGGGAGTGGGAGAGGGCCGTTCTGGCTGCCTGAGCTCACTACTGCCCCGTGCTACCTTTATTCGGGGAGTGGGAGAGGGTCGTTCTGGCTGCCTGAGCTCACTACTGCCCCATGCTACCTTTATTCGGGGAGTAGGAGAGGGCAGTTCTGGCTGCCTGAGCTCACTACTGCCCCATGCTACCTTTATTCGGGGAGTGGGAGAGGGCAGTTCTGGCTGCCTGAGCTCACTACTGCCCCGTGCTACCTTTATTCAGGCAGTGGGAGAGGGCAGTTCTGGCTGCCTGAGCTCACTACTGCCCCGTGCTACCTTTATTCAGTGAGTGGGAGAGGGCCGTTCTGGCTGCCTGAGCTCACTACTGCCCCGTGCTACCTTTATTCGGGGAGTGGGAGAGGGCAGTTCTGGCTGCCTGAGCTCACTACTGCCCCGTGCTACCTTTATTCGGGGAGTGGGAGAGGGCAGTTCTGGCTGCCTGAGCTCACTACTGCCCCGTGCTACCTTTATTCAGGGAGTGGGAGAGGGCAGTTCTGGCTGCCTGAGCTCACTACTGCCCCGTGCTACCTTTATTCAGGGAGTGGGAGAGGGCCGTTCTGGCTGCCTGAGCTCACTACTGCCCCGTGCTTCCTTTATTCGGGTCCTTTTTGCTGGTTTGGATCTGACCCATGCCTGTTTATTGACCACGATTCTTGTCAAATCCTTATATTAAAGCCTCATCTTTTGGTTTTACTGCAAGCATCTGGCCCTTTCTGTCTCATTACAACATGAGACGTAAAGGAGTCAGAAGTGTTTTTCCAAAGACCCTAGGTTATTCAGATGTGTTATGATTTGATAGGAAATTACACACAACATTGTGATAACTATGAATTTGGGCAGTGCCTCCTTATTTTGTTTTTATTTTTGTATGTAAAGACTAGGAACAAAAAACTTCAGGTGAAGTTCAGGTTCAGGTATAGCATATTTTCAGTATTTTTTTTTCTAAATTTAGATTAGAACAGGGGTTGCCCTTTTCTGGTCCTGTTGGTCTTCTACCCCGCGGAGTTTAGCTCCAACTCTAATATACAACACTTGATCCAGGTGATGAAGGTCTTAAGGGGCAACTGGATTTTAGAGCCAAGTGTGTTGGATCTAAATTGACGAAGATACCCCAGGACTAGAGTACATATGAGAAAATAAATGGAGAGTAAATTTGATGGTGACAATAAATTTAATAGTAATTTACTCTGACAAAAAAATCAGATGGTAGTTTCTTTTGTTTTATTACAAAAAAATATGTCTGACTCGATGCTAAAATAAGTAACTTTGAAATTATAGGCAAATTGTCATGTATTATTCATGTTGGCTCTGCTGAACCTACTGCAATGCACTTGCTTTAAGCATATGACTCCCTGCCATGCCTGCACTCTCTACACATATACATCCTCACAGACATCACATGCCGATCATGTGCTGGCACACGTTAACCTCTCGGTTAAATCCACAGATCATAAATCTGTGACAGATGCGCAACAGAATCAACCAGAATATTTTGAGATACATGGAAAATAAATAATGGTAGTGTACAGAAGATCTTGTGTATTTTGGGTGTAGATAGAGCATCTCTTTTCTGAACACTTTGATGAATCATAGTGCTCTGGATCACTTGCTGCACTTGCTCAGAGAAATCACATCAGGAGATACAGTGGATTTTTCTAATTATCACAACCCTCCTGTCTAAATAACCGCCTCCATTAGGATGTTAAAGGTGATAACTGGTCCTAGATCAGCTCTTAGTCTGAGACGTGTTGTGAGTGTGGATCTGCGCTCTTCCTCTAACGTTACAGTGATGTAATGAAGCCCCGCCCACAGCTCTTACTGCTCTGTAGGATGTTAGCGAGGTCTGTCTGCTCCATGTTCCTCAGCATGTTCAGTGTGATCTTCAGCACCTCCTCTCTGGAACTGCTCTGATCCTCCTCAGCCTCCACCTCTCTCTCAGAGCATGCTGGGTAATCTGCACTCAGCAGCTTCTTGAACCTCTTCAGCTCTTTCTTCACCAGAGAGATTATTTTGTGCTCCAGATCCTGATCAGGAGTAAACAGTAAAATGAAAATCTAATAACCTGAACGAAGAGGTAAACAATGATCTTGAGATACATACTTACATTAGATACACACGTACCTTAAATATGGAATCCAAATTATGCCTGGTGGAGACTTTTGATTTTTCCTTTTGAACACTGTAGAGAACATTGCAAAGAACATCCTATTTAAAAATGTTCATCAAACTAGTAGAACAAAGACCAGATCTTTAACACTTGCTTTCTGTATTCTCCACCTAATAATTTGAGATTTTCTCATTTTAATAACCCATCCATCCATCCATCCATCCATCATCTTCTGCTTCACCGGGGTTCAGGTCACGGGGGCAGCATCCTAAGCAATGAGTCCCAGACCTCCCTTTCCCCAGCCACTTCCACTAGCTCCCCCGGGGGGATTCCGAGGCGATCCCAGGCCAGCTGGGCGATATAGTCACGCCAGCGTGTCCTGGGTCTTCCCCGGGGTCTCCTCCCAGGTGAACTTGCCTGTGACACCTCCCGAGGGAGGCGTCCAGGAGGCATCCTAACTAGATGCCCGAACCACCTCAACTGGCTCCTCTTGACATGGAGAAGCAGCGGCTCTCCCAGTCCCTCCCAGATGACCAAACTTCTCACCCTATCTCTAAGGGAGAGTCCAGACACCCTGCGGAGGAAACTCATTTCAGCCGCTTGTATTCATGATCTTATTCTTTTGGTCATTACCCAAAGCTCATGACCATAGGTGAGGGTGGGAACGTAGATCGACCGGTAAATCGAGAGCCTTGCCTTATACAGACCGGTAAAGAGTCCGCATCACTGCTGACCCAGCACCAATCCGCCTGTCAATCTCCCGCTCCCTTGTACCATCACTTGTGAACAAGACCCCGAGATACTTAAACTCCTCCACTTGAGGCAAGAGCTCATCCCCGACCAAGAGAGGGCTCTCCACCCTTTTCCGTCTGAGAACAATGGTCTCGGATTTAGAGGTACTGATCCACATCCTGGCCGCTTCACACTCGGCTGCAATCTGATCCAGCGAAAGCTGAAGTTCACGGCCTGATGTCCCCAATAGGACCACATCATTTGCAAACAGCAGCGATGTGACCTTGAGGTCACCAAACCAGACAGCCTTCATCCCCTGACTGCGCCTAGAAATTCTATCCATAAAAATTATGAATAGAATTGGTGACAAAGGGCAGCCCTGACGGAGTCCAACTCTCACTGGGAACGAGTCTGACTTACTGCCGGCCATGCGAACCAAGCTCCTGCTTTGTTTGTACAGGGCCTGAATGGCTCGTAGCAAAGAGCCATGTACCCCGTACTCCCGAAGCACCTCCCACAGAATACTCCAGGGAACACAGTCGAATGCCTTCTCCAGATCCACAAAGCACATGTGGACTGGTTGGGCAAACTCCCATGAACCCTCCAGAATCCTGGAGAGGGTGAAGAGTTGGTCCAGTGTTCCACGACCAGGGCGGAACCCGTACTGCTCCTCCTGAATCCGAGGAATTGTGTGTGTGTGTGTGTGTGTGTGTGTGTGTGTGTGTGTGTGTGTGTGTGTGTGTGATTTTAAATTTGCGGCCCTAGAGTGAAGAACACTACTGAAATACACGGTCCTTACCTCACAGCAGGAGAACTGTCTCCCTCTCTGAAGTTTCTTGATTTCTCCATTGAGTCATCACTCCTCATGGACACACAGCTGGGCTCAGGTGGGTCTGGTTTCTCCGTCTGATTCCCACTAAAGCACAACAGAGGGAGAAATATATGGATGATTCCACTGAACTGGTTCAGAGTCAGAACTGAAAGAAGTTTGGGACTTTAGAACAGAAACCTTTTGCTCTGATTGACTCTATACCTTAATTGTGTTTATTTTATTAAATTAATAATTGAATATTCCAAAACAATCAAACCTTACCTGAATGAGTCAGTCATGACTGTTTGAGTGACAATTTGAGCTCTAACTTCTTTGTGACTAAAAGCGGCCATATATAAATAAAAACTGGATTATTATTGAGAACCAGTGAGAAACTGTAGTTGATCTCAACCTATATTATTGCTGGTGAAAGCAATGAAGGCAACCTGCAGTGCATGTTCATTTTTTCTGAGATTGTGATTTGTTTGTGAAATGCACCAATAAGCTCTGCACCTCAGGTGCCTGCAGTTAGTGGGTAGGGCTGCATGCAGTTTGGGTGATAAGCTGGTATTTAAGTACTTTGAACATTAGGCATATTCAGGCATATTTTGGGCACATATTGCGGTCACATCAGACCACATTGTAGGAGCTGCAGCTGCTGACCTAAAACTTTATTATGAAAGAAATCAAAGATATTTTTATAAGCAACATTGAAATGATGATGGCAAAATTATTTTTTGCCACACTCCAATAAGTAATCCAAGTTGGCACCCATGCCTATTTCCTCATCCATCCTAAGCATCAAAATGATTGATTTGCCAGTGATCTTGAGCTGGAAAAGAAATTGTATAAATAAAACTAAGTACTTTTATTATGATTATTCATGTTGTTATGAACTTGTGGCCAGCAATATAGTAAGTTCCAATGTGAATGTTTTTCACATTTAAACACACAATAAATATGAATGCATTTTTTAAATTAATCTGATATTGAATATTGGAATTTTAGCGTTCCCCGGCCGGGGGACCAGGGTCCTTTCTGTGTGGAGTTTGCATGTTCTCCCCGTGTTTGTGTGGGTTTCCTTCAGGTTATCCGGTTTCCTCCCACAATCCGAAGACAAATTGGACATGGTGAATTGCCTCTGAGTGTGAATGTCTGTCTGTCTGTCCTGTGATGGACTGGTGAGGGTGTCCAGGGTGTTTTCTACCTTCTGCCCAGTAAGCACTGGGTGGGCTCCAACACCCAGCATGACCCAGAAAAATAAGCAGCTTAGAAAGTGTGTGTGTGTGTGTGTGTGTGTGTGTGTGTGTGTGTGTGTGTGTGTGATTTTAAATTTGCAGCCCTAGAGTGAGGAACACTACTGAAATACACAGTCCTTACCTCACAGCAGGAGAACTGTCTCCCTCTCTGAAGTTTCTTGATTTCTCCATTGAGTCATCACTCCTCATGGACACACAGCTGGGCTCAGGTGAGTCTGGTTTCTCCGTCTGATTCCCACTAAAGCACAACAGAGGAAAAAGATTCCTTTATTATATGGGATACAAAGCCCAGTTCTACTGAGCTGCTTCATTAACTCGCACCACTTCATCAGCTCACATGTGTGTCACCATGTTCTCTCACCTCTTCTCTCTCTCTGTGTGCTGTTCTTCTTCAGAGGAACTCATTGTGGAGCTCATGTCTCCGGCAGGTCACAGCTGGAACCTGAAATCAGAGAAACAGAGCAGGACACACATTTACTCCACTCCAGAATCTGTGGTACTGTATGAGGAAGTCAGGTGTAGCTGAAAAGTATGTTAGAGTGGTGCAGGACATGTATGAGGATAGTGAGACAGTGGTGAGGTGTGCAGTTGGAGTGACAAATGGTTTCAAGGTGAAGGTAGGGTTACATCAGGGATCAGCTTTGAGCCCCTTCTTGTTTGCAATGGTGATGGAAAGGTTGACAGATGAGGTCAGGCAGGAGGCTCCATGGACCGTGATGTTTGCAGATGACATTGTAATCTGTGGTGAGATTAGAGAGCAGGTGGAAGAGAATCTGGAGAGGTGGAGGTTTGCACTGGAGAGGAGAGGAATGAAGGTCAGTAGAGATAAGACGGAATACATGTGTGTGAATGAGAGGGAGGCAGGTGGAAAGGTGAAGATGCAAGGAGTAGAGGTCGTAAAGGTGGATGACTTCAAATATCTTGGGTCAACCATCCAGAGCAATGGATAGTGTAGAAAAGAGGTGAGGAAGAGGGTGCAGGCAGGATGGAGTGGGTGGAGACAGGTGTCAGGGCTGATGTGTGACAGAAGGATAGCAGCAAGAGTGAAAGGGAAGGTTTACAAGACAGCAGTGCGTCCTGCTATGATGTTTGGTTTGGAGACTGTGGCTCTGTCTAAAAGACAGGAGGCTGAGCTGGAGGTGGCGGAGATGAAGATGCTGAGATTTTCGTTGGGAGTGACAAGGATGGACAAGATTAGAAATGAGCAGATCAGAGGGACGGTGAAGGTGGAGCAGTTTGGAGATAAAGCCAGAGAGGCCAGGTTGAGATGGTTTGGACATGTGTTGAGGAGGAATAGTGGATATATTGGGCAAAGAATGTTGGAGATGGAGCTGCCGGGTAGAAGGAGAAGAGGTAGACCTCAGAGAAGGTTTATGGATGTAGTGAAGGTGGACATGGAGATGGTTGGTGTGAAAGTAGAGGAGGCAGTGGATAGGGCAAGATGGAGGCAGATGATCTGCTGTGGCGACCCCTAAAGGGAGCAGCCGAAAGAAGAAGAAGAATCACCGCCTCAGATTCAGCTCTGCCTCATCAGCCTGTTCACTTACAGGGAAGTATTAAAGTCACCAGGTCAGAAGGTCAGTTCTGTTAGTTAAGACTCCAGTAAAACCCACTGAACTGGTCTTCATCTACTGCAGATCAGATTCATATCAGTAAGAAAACACAGCTCAGATACACGTTTTTCTGTCCTAAAGCACATCATACACTTCTGCCCAGTGACTGTTAACCATGTGGGCTTCCTCCGGTTCTCCGGTTTCCTCCCACAGTCCAAAGACATGCAGTCAGGCCATGTTAAATTTTGTGTAGGTGTGTGGGAATGTGTATGCCTGTCTGTCTGCCCTGCGATGGACTGACGACCTGTCCAGGGTGTATCCTGCCTTCTGCCCAATGACCGCTGGGATAGGCTCCAGCACCCAACCAACACCAAGGTGGATAAGCAGCTTAAATAGTGTGTGTGTGTGTGTGTGTGTGTGTGTGAGTAAATACTTATTGGTATTACAGATGATACTGATCATAACTTGGGTCAATTCGAGCTTCTTGTCAGGCTGTTAAACTTTTACACTTCTCCCTGACGCGAGTCTGAAAATGGACTGAGATTTGACCAAGCTTAGCTGGGTAATGGCCAATGTCAGCTCATGTTAGTAGTCATCAGCCCAGTTCTCTCTTACTGGTAAAACTTCCCCTGAATGTTCAGTGAAACCAAACAAAGTCACTTCATTTTGATAAAAAATTGCAAAAAAAAAGAATCTTATGTTTTTAATGAGATGATGAACTGAAACTGGTTCATACTTAACGTGACCAGTGACGAACTCACCATGTTTTCCGTTTGGCTTTAAAAACACACTGCAGATTATTTTACTTTTATTTTTATTTTTTTATCTAGAGCAGATTCTAATTATTTAGAAGCAAATTTGGGTACTCACAGCGTTTCTCTCCAACTGCCTTATCTTTCTTCTCTGAACGGAGCAACTGGCTTTCACTTTTATTATAGCTTGGCTTAGGCAGTGTTTACTCTGGAACCTTCTCTCCTAACAGAGGGTGGAGGGATAACAACATAGTTGCCTAGCAGAGCCGGTAAGACTGGATCTTGGTTAATGACCCAAGACAAATGTGCTCAAAATCTTTTCAGTGCTCCTGTTGACACACTCGTGCACTTTCAGGAAAAAGGGTTCTAAGCTATGTACTTAGGACCTGTAGTGAGGTGACGTAATTGTATTGTATTTCATTGCCATGAGATATAAGTTGTATTGACTTAATTCGCCCTGTCTTGGCTACTGCCTTTTTATTTTTTTGTTCATTTGGTTATAAAAATGTGCAAATATGCACCTTTATCTACACAGTGGGACCTTAAGATCACTTATGTTTTTTTTAGGGAACATTTACAACAAAAATGTACCTGAAAAACAGTTTTTTCCTGACAGTATAAATATAAAATAAAATAAATACTGCACTCTAGTGGCTAAAATAAATACTGCACCCCAGTGGCTAAAATAAATACTGCACTCCAGTGGCTAAAATAAATACTGCACTCCAGTGGCTAAAATAAACACTGCACTCCAGTGGCTAAAATAAATCCTGCACTCCAGTGGCTAAAATAAATACTGCACCCCAGTGGCTAAAATAAATACTGCACTCCAGTGGCTAAAATAAATACTGCACCCCAGTGGCTAAAATAAATACTGCACCTACTGCGATATACTAGTGCAATACTGCGATATACTAGTGCAATACTGCGATATACTAGTCCAATACTATGATATACAAGTGCAATACTATGATATACTAGTCCAATACTATGATATACTAGTCCAATACTGCAATATACTAGTCCAATACTGCGATATACTAGTCCAATACTATGATATACAAGTGCAATACTATGATATACTAGTCCAATACTATGATATACTAGTCCAATACTATGATATACTAGTCCAATACTGCAATATACTAGTCCAATACTGCGATATACTAGTCCAATACTGCGATATACTAGTCCAATACTGCGATATACTAGTCCAATACTATGATATACAAGTGCAATACTGCAATATACTAGTCCAATACTGCAATATACTAGTCCAATACTGCGATATACTAGTCCAATACTGCCAAGGTCTCACAAGATCCAGAAAGTTTGACCATATCATCCCAGTTTTATCACCCCTGCACTGGTTACCAGTTACATTTCACATTGATTATAAAATCCTATTACTGACCTATACAGCTCTAAATGGACTCAGTACCTGAGTGACCTTCTCTCCCACTATGAACCTTCACGCCTACTTAGATCACAAGGTGCTGCTCACTACTAGTACCTAGAACTAATAAAGCTCCATCAGGGGGGCGGAGCTTCTCATACAGAGCCCCCCAGCTCTGGAATAATCTTCCTTTTAATGTTCGGGACTCAGACTCAGCCTCAGTCTAGGCTAAAAACTTACTTGTACAGTGGAGCCTTTGGTGATTAGTCTTCCCTGTCAGATAAAAGGTGCAGATCTGGGGGTTCATGGTCATAGAGTATTATGGTAACCTCGGAGTGCTGGTGCTGTCATCCTGCTGCCTCACTCACTCAGGTTTGTTGATGGTGGAGTGGAGGGGCGCTGACATCTCAGGGAGCCTCATGACTCTGCTACCTTCTGGTTTCTCCCTCTTAGTGAGGCTGTAGTAGCTCCACCTGCTGGAGTCTCTGCTGCTCTGTTAACACTGTAATCTGTGATCAGTCACTCATTACAGAACTGACTCTGTGTGTTTCTTTCTTTTCTTCGCTCAGTTGATCGGCTGCCCATCCTGTGTGTCTTATGCTGTTCTTCTTCTGCTTTGAATAGGTGCGACTGCTCACCAGCCTTCCGGACCAGCTTGACCACCAGCTTGAGCTTCATGCTGTTCAGTGGTGTGCAAACCTCACCTGCATGAACTGACCCTCCTGCTGCTGCTGCTGCACAAACTTGAGTTAATGAATGATTTAAGTCATTTAAGTCATTGCTTTACCTGTTTTTCTCCTTTTCTGTACTGTAGTATTGCGTGGTCCAGAGGAGGATGGGTTCCCCTTCTGAGTCTTGATTCCTCTCAATGTTTGTTCGTCCTGCTCTTAAGGTGTTGTTTTCTGCCACTGCTACCACTGGCGATGCTCACTGGGGCTCAGAACTGGATTTTCCTGTAAAGCTGCTTTCTGTCAGCGTCTGTTGGAAAAAGCGCTACGTAAATAAACTTGGACTTGACTTGACAGTGCAACTGTACAAGTAGTGAGAAAGTGGCTGTGTCTAAATACGTGTTAAATCCGTGGACTGTGTAACAGTTTAACTGCGGTTGTGTGTAAATGTTGGCGCCTGTGTAGCTTGTTTAAAGAATACTTAAAGGAATGTGGCAAGGAAAGTGATGACCTTAATCAGTGGCAGTGACCAACAGCAGTACTCTGTCAGAGAGCGAGTCAAGAGAGCGATGCTGCTGCAGTGTTACATTCAATTAAAGAGCAGCGCTCTAATCTATTCATGAAAACACTAACACAGCTCTTCTGCAGGCTTTGATCACTGACAGTTTGAGCTGAGAACTGAGGGCGAATATTGTGTGAGATTTTATACACACACACACACAATGAAAAAAAAATATTACCACTGTCAAAAAAAACATGGCAAAATAGCAGCTTTAAATTAGAAGGCAAATTTTTTGTTAGTCAATATAACGGGATTGTATTCGATGCAATTTTGGTGCCTTTCTATTCATAGTATTCCATTGTGGCATTAAGAAGACCATGTCACCATGTCGGTATGCAGGCTGCAACTGTGAGCATGCTCTGATGGACCTCATCTTATTACCATTATTGCAGCTACAATGGTGCAGGTAGATATAAACCAGGCAAAATGACCAGAATGACCAAGAGAAAACTGAAAAGATACATGGACACTTAAGATATAGTCTCCAGAAAATGCTACATGGAGAAGAGCAGCAGCTTTGGTGGACTGGATCAATGCATTCTTAGCTAACAAATACCTCAGACTTTAACTTGGAGATGTTTACTGAGCGGCTAACAGGCAGCACAGCAAGGCGAGTCAGCCATTGGAGCTGTTGAAGACACGTTACTGGCTGATCTAATGCTGTGTCCCAAACCGTACATGCTTCTGTGCCTTATCTACTACACTAATCCGTGCACTTGCAATGGAACATGAGGTGTATTTTATACACTATGAAGTGGGCTAATATGTGGTTTGGGACACTGAAATAATCTTTATCTTTATCTTCTTCACCTGCTTGATACAGCTAGGGTGGTAGTAACCGTAGTGAGAGTAGAGAATCTCAAATGAACCTGTCCCCCAAAACTTCTTCAAGCTCAGTTTATGCATCGTCTCCACTCCCATTCATGATATTCATGAACAGGGTGTCAAGGCAAAGCTGAGGTCAGTAGGGCATTTTGTATGGAGGCTGATATGTCTGCTTGTTTGTGGATGATGTCCCTTTGGCTCCATTGCATGAATGCCTGCAGCGCTCACTAAAGTGGTTTGCAGCTGAGTGTGAAGTGGTTGGTATATGAATTAACACCTCCAAGTTCATTGTCCTAGCCTAGAAAAGAATGGCGTGCCCACTCCAGGTAAGGGGAGAGGATCTTCCCCAGGTGGAGGAGTTTAAGTATCTCAGGGTCTTGTTCATGAGTAATGGGAAGAGGGACCATGAAATCAGCTACAGGATGGGACAAGCAGTGGTAGTAAAGTGTCAATGTACTGGACTGTAGTAATGAAGAGAGCGCCAAGTCAGAAGGCAAAGCTCCTTTTTTACCAGTCAGTCTACATTCAAATCCTCACCCGTGGACATGGGTTTTGGGAAATGATTGAAAGAATGAGATTGTGGATACAAGTGATGGAAATTAGCCTTTCTTCACAGTGTGGTGGGCTACGCTCTACTCGATAGGGTGAGGAGCTCAGTCATTCGGGAGGAGTGCTGAAATAATGCGGCCAAATCTCAACCCTTTAGATTTTAGCATTCCTTTGTTATCACTACCACAATAAATCAAATGAAATCAGGGCAATACACTCATATACATTAATTAATAAGCTTTTAAAATGTGAATTACAAGGTTGTTTTATTGTCTTTGCTGGACCGGTTATGGCTTTATCTCATTACAAACCACCACAGCATGGAATACTATCAATTGGTTCATTCCTCATAATTTTTTTAAACAATGCAAAATGCTGTGTTTTTTTCAAATGACGTAGAGAAATAAAAAAACAAAAAATGGAGTAACTTTTATTTTGGTCAGCGACTGTGATATTTAACATTGCCATATATGTTATTGTTTATAAATCACATCTTTGCACCCTGGACCAATGCTAAATCATCAAACTGTGCTAGGCATTGGCTATCCAATCTATCTTTTACACAAGAAATGAAACACTATGACCAGCATTTCATTTTCTAAAACTACCTAAATTAAATATCTTTCTTGTGAAAAAGCTGTATACTTTCATATAATATTAGTCTCCTAAAGCTCTATACAGGATGTTCCAAGTATACACATTATGATGGACATTTACACCACAGGCTGTATCACAACCCATGATGCTAATGCTAATGCTAAAGCTGCTGCTCAGAGACCACAGTACAAAGCTAGAACAGAATATTCAGTGAGTGTACTAAAGGCAGTGAACATAATGCAGAAAGAAAAAGCCAAGGGCCCCAGTCTGCGGCCACAGCAGACACCCTTGCTCTGTTAACGGTAGGAAAAATGCATATTTTGACATAAGCTGAACATCTCCGAAATGAAAAGCAGACTTATTAGCTATAAAACAGACTTTCCCCAACACCTATGCCACCTGAAAGAAAGCGACAAGCTCCTTTAATAATAATTTTATCATTTTGGGCTCTCTCAGCATGTGACCAGGAGCACACACTGCCATGGTCATAATCTGGATGTGGTCTGAATATCCAGTGCAATTCTGATAGGGGCACTGGAAATGTCCAGGAAAGCCTCTTAGACCCAATGCAGTTGGTGGGAAACAAGACTAGCCTTGATGCTGGAGAACAGCTCCCACCCCATGCCTGAGACTCTGGCAGCACTGGGCAGCTCCTTCAGTGACTGGCTGCTTCACCCCAAGTGTGTGAAGGAGGCCGTCGCAGGTCCTTCCTGCTGCTGGTAGACTGTAGAACCAGCACTGCTCCCAGTAGAACCCCCTCCACCCCCCGCTGGACCTCACACTGTGAATTCATCACCACTTCCTGCATGCAATTTAATCAAGACCAGACACATTTATAAAACCTTTCTTAAAGCAAATGTGTCTGGTCCTGATTAAATGGTACAGAGCACAGGCAAACCATTTGTCCATGCTGGAATGTTAATGCAATTCAACTCCAAATTGAAAAGAGAGAATGCTTTTCCCAACACATTACAACTGAAGTTGTGAAGCCTCCCTTAAAAAGAAAAACCTAGATGTGACTCTATTGAGTAATTACTGATTTCAAACTGATTTCAAATCAACTTTTCATTTGAAAAATTATTGAGAAAATCATCTTCAAGCAACTAACTGGCTTTCTGTCCTTAAATAGTTGTCTAGACAAACTTCAGTTAGGATTTCAGCCTTGTGGTAGTGAGATGGCTCTAATTAAGGTTATTAAGGACATTTGTTTAAATACACACTCTGGAAAAATGTCTTTTCTACTACTGCTCAATCTCAATGTTGCCTTTGATTCCACTGATCATAAAATTCTCATAGATATATTTGGAACTGGGTTGGTCTCTTAGGAACTGTTCCGAAATGATTCAGCTCATACCTGTAGGGACTGCTTTCTCAAAACAGAAAAAAATATATTTCTGATCGAGTGCCAGTGACCTGTGGTGTCCCCCATGGTTCAATTCTTGGGCTGATCACATTGAGTTTATACATGCTGCCTCTTGGCCAAATAGTACAAGACTATGGGAACAGTGGACTTCAGGAGGAGCCCTCCAGCCCTTCCAGCACTCACCATCCTGGACAGAACTGTGGTGGCAGTTCTGTTCAATAGGCTGACCATGGGAGGACAATATATGACAAAAGGACTGCTCTCCACAGCCCTCATACATCACCCAAGAGAGACATACAAAATGCAAATGCGATCAACACAAACAGGTAAGGGAAAAAGAAGATGGTTCAAGGGAAGATACAAAGTTAATAAAAATAAAGGAAAATATTATTTATCACTACCAAAATGCAAATTTTCTACAGTTAAGAAAAATACAAACAAACGCAAATAAGGAATAGGGTTAGTTTAGTGTAATGACCAAGACGTTTAAAAGACTGAAATATGCTTTCAACACTGACAACAAATTAGGTACAATGATTCTTATATCAGTGATCACCAGGGTTTCAACACCCAGCAAGACCCAACAGTCTTTTAAATACTGGGCTAACACAAAACTACAGTTATGCTCTTTTTAGACTCCTAATAAAAACTAATAACTGTGGTTTCCACGTTTCTTAGGCCCAATATTCCTCTCACCTTAAGTTCCACATGCATTGTTACAGTCAGCTGAAACTGAAGCACTTGATTCTCCAAAGACTTTTCTGACACATACTGGGCGGAGCCCTACCCCCACCTTTGGCTACTCAGACCACACTCCTGTAATGCTGATACCTGCATACAGACCGCTTATAAGACACTCCAGAGCAGTCCAGAAGCAGGTGAAAACCTGGCCAGCAGGAGCCATTTCTCCTCTTCAAGATTGCTTTGAGCAACACATGGGGCATGTTTAGAGAGGCTGCCAATGACAATGATTAAGTTAACCCAAAGGAATACACAGTATCAGTGACTGGCTATATGTGCAAATGCATTGATGATGTTACTGTCTCCGGGACTATCATCACACACAAAACTCAGAAGTCATAAATGACTGCTGAGATGCAAAGGCTGCTGAAGGCCCGCATTGCACCTGTCCACTGCTGATATGAGGAAAACTCTGCAAACCAGACAACATTCCTCTCTGAATGTGCAGACCAACTAGTGGAAGTTTTTACAGACATCTATAACATCTTGCTAAGAAGCTCCTTTGTCCACTGTGCTTCAAGGCCAACACCATTGTCTCTGTACCAAAGAAATCTCCAGTATCCTGCCTCAATGGCTGTCATCCCGCCACACTCACACCCATCATCATGAAATGCTTCGAGAGGCTTGTAATGAGGCACATCCAGACCCAACTGCCTCCTTCACTGGACACTGCATTTAACATATTGCTCCATGTACACCACTCTTCATCTGGCCCGCAGTCATCTTGAAAAGGAGGACACATGTTAAAATGCTGTTCATAGACTTCAATTCAGCTTTGAAGTGAACAGCACATCCATGCTGTTGGAAAGCTGAGCCTGCTGGGCCTGAATATTTCCCTCTGCAATTGGATCCTGGACATTCTCACTGAGAATCTTCAGTCAGTCTGGATCGGGAGCAGCATCTCTAACACCATCACACAGAGCCCCCTAGGGCAGTGTGCTCAGCCGGCTGCTGTTCACTTTGCTGATTCACAACTGAGAGGCAGCTCACAGTTCCAATCACATCATAAAGTTGATAAAGAATGACGTGTCAGCACACAGAGAGGAAGTGTATGTGTGTGTGGGTCTGTGTGGGTGTTATGTATGTGTGTGTGGGGGTCTGTGTGAAAGCAGATCAGCTATTTGTTGTTGAGATGCTGTAAGACAGAGAACAGGAAAAAATCATCAGACATGAACTGTGAATCAGATGTTAGATTACACTCAAGTGAACACTAGAATTCCCATACATTTATTCACTCATACACACCTATAGAGCAGCTTCTCATGATTACCATGGTTTAGTGTGTATGTATGTGGAGACAGTACCAGTATCAGTAACCCACTGTAGTTTCTCCAGTTTGCAGTATGGATCCTCCAGTAGATCAGAGAGCAACTTAACTCCTGACTCTCCTGGCTTATTCCAGTTCAGGTTCAGCTCTCTCAGGTGAGATGAGGGGTTTGATTTTAGAGCTGAAGCCAGAGCAGAAAAGCCTTCACCTGTAATAGTGCAGTTATACATCCTGCAGAGGGAAGAAAAAAGCTCTTCACACTAACAGATCAACACACACACACACACACATACATACAAAGTAACTAAGAGATGATCTCACCTCAGTATCTCCAGTTTACAGTGTGGATTCTTCAGTCCAGCAGAGAGTAGCTTCACTCCTGAATCCTGCAGCAGTTGATTGTTGCCAAGGTCCAGTTCTACCAGACATGAGTGGTTTGAGCTGAGAGCTGAGGACAGAGCTGCACAGCTTTTCTCTGTGAGTTTACACTCACACAGCCTGCCATTTCACATAAATACACACTTTAAATCACTGTCTCATTCTCAGTGTATTTGAAATGATACATACATTTTTAGGAAAATTCATATTGTACTTCTCCTGCTGAACTGTCATACAGAAAGAAATGAAGCCTAATGAACACATTTCACACAGCCACATTTCCTTTTTTGTATTTTTTTATTCTTTAAATACTCCTTTGCTTATCATTCATCTTGAGTATTTGTATAACTACATGCTTACATTTTTATAATCATAATAAATTATATAATTATAATATAATATAATAATATAATTATAAAAAGAAATAATAATGATTCAAACATTTTAGTTAATTCATGATTATGAGATTAATTAATAGTTAATCAGTTATTAAAATTATTGATCATGACTGGCCTAAGAAAGTGTGATCTACATTCACAATTATGCAATGATCTCACCTCAGTATCTCCAGTTTACAGTGTGGACTTTTCAGTCCAGCAGAGAGCAGCTCAACTCCTGAATCCTGTAGATTATTGTAACTCAGATACAATTCTCTTAGATTTGAGGTGTTTGAGCTGAAAGCTGAGGACAGAACTGCACAGCTTTCCTCTGTGAGATTACACTCACATAGCCTATAGGAGAAATTATGACACATCAGCACACTGACATCT
This sequence comes from Pygocentrus nattereri, assembly GCF_015220715.1. Lineage (NCBI taxonomy): Eukaryota > Metazoa > Chordata > Actinopteri > Characiformes > Serrasalmidae > Pygocentrus > Pygocentrus nattereri. The sequence goes on from NC_051219.1 coordinate 1,167,641, forward strand.
TAAATACACAAACGTGGAGTGAACAAATACAGGGTGAATCAAAAGTCACAGGACACCGTGTTATTTTATTTTATTTTTTATGCTGTCACAAGCCTACATGATGCAGTGCTGAAGGTGGTGTTTTTTGTGGATTTTCTCAGCACACACACAATTTATTTGAGATGAACCCAAAGATAGTCAATAATAAAATAAAAAATAAATAAAATAAAACCTGTCCTGTCACTTTTGATTCACCCTGTGCATCAAAACAAAGTGTCAATGTAGCAACAGTCATGAGTTACTTGAATTCCCTTTGTGGTCTATGGAACCATTTTAGCTCTAGCACGATCAATGCCACTCTGTTCCAGTTAGCAGTAGATGTTGTTAGATGTGGAACAAATAAGAAACTCATAGCCAATGGTGAGCCTTTTCTACAACCCCAATTCCAATGACGTTGAGCCGTTGTGTAAAACATAAATAAAAACAGAATTACAATTTGCAAATCCTTTTCAACCTACATTCAATTGAATACACTACAAAGACGAGATATTTAATGTTCAAATGGATAAACTTTATTGTTTTTTGCAAATATTCACTCATTTTGAATTTGATGCCTGCAACACGTTCCAGAGAAGTTGGGACAGGGGCGTGTTTCCCACTGTGTTACATCACCTTTCCTTTAACACTCAATAAGTGTTTGGGAACTGAGGACACTGATTGTTGAAGCTTTGTAGGTGGAATTCTTTCCCATTCCTGCTTGATGTCCAGCTTCAGCTGCTCAGCAGTCCGGGGGCTCCGCTGTCGTTTTTTGAGCTTCATAATGCGCCACACATTTTCAATGGGAGACGGTCTGGACTGCAGGCAGGTCAGTCTAGTACCCGCACTCTTTTACTACGAAGCCACGCTGTTGGAACATGTGCAGAATGTGGCTCGGCATCGTCTTGCTGAAATAAGCAGGACATCCCTGAAAAAGACGCTGCTTGGATGGCAGCAGATGTTGCTCCAAAACCTGTATGGACCTTTCAGCATTAATGGGGCCTTCACAGATGTGTAGGTTACCCCTGCCATGGGCTCTAACATACCCCCACACCATCAGTGATGCTGGTTTTTGAACTCTGCGCTGAAAACAATCCGGACAGTCCTTTTCCTCTTTGGCCCGGAGGACACGATGTCCATGATTTCCAGAAACAGTGTGAAATGTGGACGCGTCAGACCACAGGACACTTTTCCACTCTGAGTCAGTCCATCTCAGATGAGCTCGGCCCAGAGAAGCCGGCGGCGTTTCTGGGTGGTGTTGATATGTGGCTTCGCTTTGCATGGCAGAGTTTTAACTTGCACTTGTAGATGAAGCGACGAACTGAGTTCACTGACAGTAGTTTTCTGAAGTGTTCCTGAGCCCATGTGGGAATATCCGTTACAGAATGATGTGGGTTTTTAATGCAGTGCCGCCTGAGGGATCGAAGGTCACAGCCGTTCAGTGTTGGTTTTCTGCCTTGCTTCTTACCTGCAGAGATTTCTCCAGATTCTCTGAATCTTTTGATGATATTATGGACTGTAGATGATGAAATCCCTAAATTCCTGCAGTTGCACGTTGAGAAACGTTGTTCTTAAACTGTTGAACTATTTAATCACGCAGTTGTTCACTAAGTGGTGAACCTCGCCCGTCCTTGCTTGTGAACGACTGAGCCTTTCAGGGACGCTCCCTTTATACCCAATCAGGACACTCACCTGTTTCCAATTAACCTGTTCACCTGTGGAATCTTCCAAACAGGTGTTTTTTGAGCATTCCTCAACTTTCCCAGTCTTTTGTTGCCCCTGTCCCAACTTCTTTGGAACGTGTTGCAGGCATCAAATTCAAAATGAGTGAATATTTGCAAAAAACAATAAAGTTTATCCGTCTGAACATTAAATATCTCGTCTTTGTAGTGTATTCAATTGAATATCGGTTGAAAAGGATTTGCAAATCATCGTATTCTGTTTTTATTTATGTTTTACACAACGTCCCAACTTCACTGGAATTGGGGTTGTAATTCACAGTGAAAAAATACATTCTGATGAGGTTTATTTTGCCCACTCTTATAGCTATAACAACCTGTACTGCTTTTAAATTGAATGGATATTTCTTTAGGGTATTATGGGGTTTATATCTTCTTAATCACATACAGATATTACCTTCAGTGACAACAGGAGTCTTTGAAGAGTCTCTAGCCTGGACTGTGCTGGAACTCGAAACTTCTTGGCCTGAAAGCAAGGTAACTTTAAAAGTCTGAGTTTTTTCAATGTTATTTAAAAATTCACAAAAAGACAACAAGCTAGCAATAAAGAACTCAGACCTAGCCAGGAGGATGCATGGACACAGAACTACAATACTTGTATGATTGATTTTCATTTTATGTATGACAACAATCAATGAACCAAATTTCTGTAAATCATATAAAAAAACAAACATACAGCTTTTATACAATTCTACTCAGTTGGACAAACAGATTCATTCATTAGCTTACTGCATCTTATACTATGTCACTTACCTTCATGTATATTTACAACTGTGACATGGCCTTGAACATTATTTCTATGGAGAACAGGAGCACAGATGCTTCCTCCCATATGAGCTATTATGTTGGTCTGGACAGGATCAGTGTGAGCTGGAGTGGAAGATTCCATTGTCTAACTGAACTGTCAGTGGTGGCCGAGTCAGAAAGTGAACGGTGGTAGTTCAAATATCGGTAATTATCCTTGTGCTTTCTCTTCAAGCATTGTTTTTATGAATACAGGTTATCCTGGAGATCTGCTTTCCTGCAGTTCCAAACTGCATCTTACATCCTCATCTCATCTCAAGCTCATCTACCACTAGTGCATCTGATTCAGCCAAACAAAGTCGTCTGAAGAGGTTCATCATCTGGAGTAGGTGTGGCAGATTGGGGTTGGAGCATAACTCTGCAGGGAGGTAGGTCTCCAGGACCAGGTTGTTGACCACTGGTCTACGCGTCTTAAAGAAAAAGAAAAAAAGCTCACACACAAGCAGAAGTACATGGCCAATAATAGCAGTAGATATTATTACCAGGGCAGTTTTCAAATATGCAGATGTCAAAGTCCAGGAAATTGTGTCATTATTGCTCTATTTCTATGATCTATTGAGTGTTAAATGTTAATCTTTCTGTGTTAACAGCATCTACCAAGCTGATTCAGAAACTCCAGTACAGAGTCAGATACTCACTGCGTTTCCTCTGAATTAGATTTCATTCCTCTCTCTCTGTAAAACGATGACCTGTGTTGTCTATTCTCAGTTGTGTAGGTGTGGAGACAAAAGCTCTGTAGACACTATCTGGATTTAAACATGAACAACTTTTTTTCAAATGAACAAGTTAGTGTTAAAGCCCTGTGAGAGGGCTCTCTCCCTTTGTAAAAGTTGCCTCTGCTTTTATGCTGAATTTACGCACACATATAACATGGTTAGAGACACACACATCCATACATTCCCATATCTGGAAAAGTTTATTCTAATGCAAACAGATACCCATAAGGAACTACTGCTCTCATCCCATTCACATGCTATTCTATACATTAGCTCCCTCTCTTGAGGGAGGGGGCGAGAGAGGCCCTCAACAGAGCAGCACACACACATTAAGAGAGAAAAAAAGAGTCTAACTTTACGTAAAAACGACAGATATTACAATATAAAAAAACATGAATATAACAATATAACAAATACAAGATGAGTGTAAAGACACCTCACCTGCTCACCTGAGTCTCTCGCTCTGTTCTGAACCAGTTTGAACCTGTTTAATTTACCTCATGATTCTGCTGGAGGTAGAGTCTCCAAAATCTGGTTCAGCTACATGTTTTACTCACAGCAGTGCTGAACCTGATTCAGCTCTGAGTGAATGAAGCACAGACACGTTCACTGCACTCCATCCTGCTGCCTCCCTCCCAGTCCTGGATTAGCCTGGGTTACTGAATGCAGCCAGACTGAAACAAGTACACTCACAATGTTCACAACTGGAGGAAATGACCTCCAACTACAGCTTTGCCTCTCAAACCAGCATCTGCTCCCAGATCAGAGACAGATCCTCACTCAGGTAGGAGACTAGCCCCGCCCACAGCAGGTAAGTGTTTTACAGCCTGGTCACTATAGTGTGTAGTGTGTTTTTGCAGAGACTAGGGGTATTTATGTATAAGGGACTGAGAGTGTGTTATCGAACCACCTTTAAACTAGTAAATTACTGGATTTTTGTATCATCATCTACATGTTATACAGGACACAGCTTTGTATAACGTTTGTCATACGTGTTTTGACGGCAGTCGGCTCTTTAAAATTAAAAAAGATTCAGCTCACACCAGAGTGGCTTACTGGATCTCAACATCCATAGGGTGTCAATTCAGTTACATTTATTTAGAACCAGCTATTCTTGTGCTCACTAATAAAGTCTAATCCATCTCTCTAAACACAGCACCACCTGTTGGTCTATTATACACATGGCATACACATATAGCGAGTTAAACACAGGCAGTCTCAAGCAGGTGGTCTCAATATGTGCCAGTAGGGTTCGTTATGTTATGATTTTATGATGTAATATTGTTAAATCCTATTTTCCAATGTATGTTTATTTTTAAACAATCTTTTAGCATATGGCATTGGCATAAAAATGTACAAATTCTACGAACAATTACTTTGGTTTCATTTGGAAATCAGTTAATTTGGTTAACTGAACGAAGAAATATTCAAATTCTTTCACACATCACTGCTCAAAACAGTCTGTGTGGAGAAAACATTTTTAAAACAATTGATTTGGTTTCGTATTGAAACTGCCATCTGAAGATCTGATGTAGTGTCTCTGCTACACCCAGCAGGTCATTTTCTCACTGCTGTTCTATAAAATGCAGGGAACCAGATAATAAGCAACAGAGAAAATCATTAACATATCTTTGCACTGGCGTTGATTAAATCAGTCATTTTCCATTTGGAGCAGAAATTCAGGTGGATACATTTCTAAAGAATCTGTACTAAGACTTTACTCTCTACTCATAACCTTCTCTATGTAAGACAGCAGATCAGCTGTATTGTGTTCAGATGCTGTGGGATAGAGAAGAGGAGATAAACATAAGGCAGGAACATCAGGAAATGGAAACAGATCAGACACTCGCAGATTAAAAAACAAGGTGGTGGTTTACTTTGAGGTTTAGGAGAATCCCAAAGAGGGTAGTCGTAACAGTCTAAGACAAAAAAAAAAACCCAGAGAGCTTAATAACCAAAGGAACATCAAGAGAGTGAAACCAGTCCATGCTAAAAAACCAAGAGGTCAGTGCTATGGGTCATAATATTTTTAATTCTGTATTTATTATAGAGCGAATGGTAGATGCACTGAGCCACTACCAGGGGGAGCCACATATAAAGAAGAGACACCCAGGAGAGCTTGGCTGGTGGTGTAGGGTTTATTGGTTTATTGCCCAGACATATGTGGCTCTTGTGTATGAACTCTAATTGGGGAAAAGGGGGGTTATTTTTGTTTTTTTCTCCTGGTTTGCTTGAGTAAGGAATTTAGGTTAGAAATTGTATTTGATTTTCTTTTTGTTTGGTAGGTTGTTAGATTTTCCTAAACTTAAGTTAGCTTTGTTTTGTTTGTTAATTTACCCTTCCCGCCCCTACTGTTTCATACTTGTCTAAAGCCTTGAACTCTTGAAAATAAAGCCAATTTGTTTGACCTGGGGAACTGGGAGGGAACTGGGAGGCATGGAAGTCTCTTTATTTTACGTTGTGGCCTGACCTCGACCGGGTCATAACATCAGAACAATCACAGCAAACAAACCGATAAGGGCAAACAAAAAAAAGTATTGCTCAAAAAACACAAAAAACATCAGATCACTCAGTCCACAACAAGAAAGGTTGCCAATACTTTGTAACGTTCCAGGCTACAGCCTGGGCTTAAATACTGACTAGCTGATGATAAACAGGTGAGTGAGATCAGAATTCCAGTGAGGAGGAGTGTGGGAATGAACTTTCATTGGTGGGTAGTGACATGAGGGAAGTCACATGATCTTCCAATGGCTCATGGGAGTTGGAGTCCTCTACATAGTCGATGAGCTCAACTGATCCCACTCGGCGGGACGCGTGACAAACGCATACAGATCACAGTCAGATGTCAGACTCCACACAAGAGACATTTAAAAATACATTAATACATTTCACACAGGCAGAGCTGTAAAATAGCACGGCTCAAAAGCATTACAAACACCACTAAACTCACAAATCTGCACTCATACACACTTCTACATGCATCACAGACCTCCTTTAGATCAGAGAGCAGCTTCACTCCTGACTCTCCTGGTTTCTTGGTGTTTAGGTTCGGCTCTCTCAGGTGAGAGGAGGGATTTGATTTTAGAGATGAAATCTACGGTGGCCCAATGAGTCATATCACAACAGCAATTGTGGAGAATGCAAATGCAAATACAAGAGACAGAACACAAATACAAAGCGAGACTCCACTCTGTGCCCCTCCCCTTGTTTGTCTTTTAGGATGGGTATATTTAGGATTCTATATTGGTATCTTTCAAAAGTTAGATTCATCAAGAAAAAAAGCATTGGTTGCCACCAGTAGTTGTATTTTAAACTGTATTTTTTTAATTGACTGTATTCTGTATTCTCATCTATACAAAAGCCTGAAATGTGCATATTTTATGCAGTGATTCTAACTGGGTAAAAATATCATGGAATTATCTAATGCACATTCTATGCTCTTTATTTTGTTGCAGTAACACAAAATAATCTGGCATGTTCGTCTTGTTTTTGACCAAAATCACTTGAACACCTACAATTTTGTACTTACAAACTATGAAGTCATAAGAAGGAACTTCTGAGAAGGAAGCATAAGCACAAATCTTACTGACGCAGTGTAAACCGAATCAGTATTTACATTTTAAAGTCAGTAATATGTAACCTAAACATTTGTTAAAAGCTTCACCTCTATGTGTTTAGGCTAGAATATGTGCATGTGCACCGCCGACTTATAATAACTAACCAAAATGAATATTAAGATCAATTATAAATACACAGTGCATTGTGTCTATACATAGAAGTATTATGAATACACTTCATCTTTACCATAATGTTAAAGAGAGTGCTTTTCTGTAGTGGGCTAATCCCAAAATCTCCAATTCAGAGAGTGGTGGAGACCCCGGTGATCAAGTAAAACACTTCCAATAGCTATTGTGAAATATAGAATAAGGCCAGAAAATATCTTCATGAAATTTTATATAGAGTTTCATAATTGTTCTGTGTTCTAGCCCATATTTCTACAAACAAACTTCAGCAGGAGTCATGGAGTCAAGCCCCTGTCAGCATCATGTCCCTGAAAACTCAGCTGGCTACAATAAACGGTTCAATTGTTTTTTGCAGCAACTCTAATGTGTTAAATGAAAACTACACTCTACTGACTAAACTAAATGCTGCACTCTAGCGTTCAAAATAAATATTGTGCTCTAATGTTTGAAATATATCCTGCCTTCCGCCCAGTGACCACTGGAATAGGCTCCAGCACCCCCCCGCCACCCTAAGGGAGAAGCAGCTTAGAAAATGTGTGTGTGTGTTTGAAATAAATATTGCTTTCAGTAGCAAAAAGAAATATCGCACATTTGCGCTCACCACACAGAAGGTAAAATTAAGTTTAGGTTAGAAATGAGCAGATCAGAGGGACGGTGAAGGTGGAGCAGTTTGGAGATAAAGCCAGAGAGGCCAGGTTGAGATGGTTTGGACATGTGTTGAGGAGGAATAGTGGATATATTGGGCAAAGACCTCAGAGAAGGTTTATGGATGTAGTGAAGGTGGACATGGAGATGGTTGGTGTGAAAGTAGAGGAGGCAGTGGATAGGGCAAGATGGAGGCAGATGATCCGCTGTGGCGACCCCTAAAGGGAGCAGCCGAAAGAAGAAGAAGACACAGAAGGTAAAATGAAGTAATGGCTAAAAAGCATTTTAAAAAGCAGACTGCAAAAAAGCAAACACACAATACAAGAACATACTTACAGACTTTTAAATGTAGCAGGGATCATCTAGAAACATAAGTGTTGGTTTGGTAATGGCACCAAATAGGAGCACTAAGCCCTGAAAAGGGTAAATAAACTCAGTAAGAGTTCCTGTTCCTGTGGAGGAGCTCTATTGGATCTATAAGATATACACACTAGGTGGTGTAGAGGCAAAACAAGAAAAACGATCAAAGACTTCAAACCACTGAACTAACTTTTATTTTTTGGCATACTTTACTAATTTGTTGTTGAAATGCAGTGAAATATCTGTTTAAAAGAGTTAAAAACATAAATGGAGAGAGAACAGAGAGAGAGGTGGGGACACTTATAGGTCTACCTTATAGATGTAAATGATTCGTAAATGAGACAGAATATGCATATAGAGAGTGAGTGAGAGTTCCAGAATTACAGCTATCGTGATGTAAACCGGAATCAGTTCACTGATGTGACTTGGCCCAATGGCACTGGTTCCATTCAAGAATGGATCTGACCAAAGAGGGCAGTTTATAGATGGACTACATCTCCACTGGTTTAGAGCATTCAGCTCAAATTGATGCCATGACACCTGGTGCTCCTCCCTGTACATACCCATCATCAGCGTGGGCTTGTGCACTAAGCTGAGGAATTTGATAGACGGGTTGTTGGAGGATCATTCTCTGGTGTACGGAAAGTGGGGTCACTGGCAGATCACCCAACCCTTTGCTGTAGCTTCACAGATATAACCAATAGCATCCCAAACACACACATGGACTAGGGCTGTCAATTATTTTCTGTTGAAATAAAAAATAAACAAAACAAACACATTTGATTGAAGTCTATTAAAATGTTTAACATTTTGACTGTGGATCCTCGTGTGTTCCAGGCTGATTAGTTACTAACATTATATCACATGGTAACTACAAAACAGAAGGAAGGACATACCATTACTGACTATAAATAAAATGATTTATTTTGGCCTTCATTAGAATTGTATAGAGTTTTAGGTGCTCTATGCATATTTGCAGAAATCCCTTAACTGCTACACATCTTCTGCAGCCACCAGTGCCGGTTTTTACTTTCACTTTTACTTTTACTTTCACTATAGTGTATATTCTCATACTTTCAGCAAAGTTGTAATTATTAGCTTATAATAAAAGTGAAAAACAGAGATATAAATATAGAGATTTTAGGGAAAAATCATTGTTAAAAATGCATTAGCGTGGGTCTCTCTCTCTCTCTCATGAGTTGTGACCCCCCAGGCTGGGAATTTGTTACAAAGAACTTACTATAAAGTGTTTAAATGAAACTCCTGCTGGGCAGTAAAACTATCTGAATTTGTATTGAAAAGATCTCTTAAAAATTATGATAAATTTCATAATTAAATTGTCTTAGGTCTCAATGATAAAATGACAAATAATATAATTTAAAGGTGAAAAGTAACAGATGTGTTCAGTTTAGGAGAATATGTCTCTTTTGAAAGTGTACATTTACTGATTCCAAACATGCCTGAAACAAGCAGTTTAGAGCACTGAATATCTTCAGACATGTACTGGGATCCAAGTTAGATAAAAAATGTGGTCTCTTAAGCCCTGACAAATGGGTGGAAAACTGCTTTAAACAGTGGAAAAACAACAAACATTTATTCACAGACACAGAATGAAAAAGGAGAAATTGTCATCATGCTAAAAATCATAAATTCATAATGTAATGCTAAAAAATGTGTGTGTGCAATCAAAGAGAAAGTAAAAAAGTATAGTTTATGAATATTAATGTCAACAACTCACTGTAGTGTCTCCAGTTTACAGTGTGGATCCTCCAGTAGATCAGACAGCTCCTTTACTCCTGACTCTCCTGGAGTACTGGAGCTCAGGTTCAGCTCTCTGAGCTGAGATAATGGGTTTGATTTTAGAGCCAAGGCCAGAAAAGCACAACCTTTATCTGTAATACTGCAGCCTTCCATATACTCCAAGATATAACCAAATTAGCAGGTTATATACTTTCATATAGTGTAGCATTGCTACTATAAAGTTACCCATGAGATGTGATTTACATGTTTTCAGCATTTAAAGAATTTTTTTCAGCTATCATTGTCCATTTTTAAACATTTATCTGTGATTTCTCATTTTACAGGGTTCTTCACAATATATTAGATTTTTTTATCTACTTTGTGTGTTTGAGTAGACAGTGCATTTATATCCTTTTTGATGTCTTTGGAGCTCAGGTTCAGCTCTCTGAGCTGAGATAATGGGTTTGATTTTAGAGCCAAGGCCAGAAAAGCACAACCTTTATCTGTAATACTGCAGCCTTCCAGCCTACAGAAAGGAAAGATGCAGCACACTTACAAGTGAGCACACACACACACACACACACACACACACACACACACACACACACACACACACACACACACACAGTGATAAAGTGATCTTACTCTAGTTTCTCCAGTTTACAGTGTGGATTCTTCAGTCCAGCAGAGAGCAGCTCCACTCCTGAATCCTGCAGTTTATTGTAACTGAGGTCCAGCTCTCTCAGACAGGAGGAGGTTACACTGAGAGCTGAAGACAGAGCTGCACAGCTTTTTTCTGTAAGATTACATCTACAAAGTCTGTGAGAAAAGTGAAGATACATTAAATCATTGAGATCACACAGAGACACACACTGTGTTGAAAAAATGATTCAATTTATTTATTACTTACTGTCTTCTTAGTGTTAACCACTGTTAATGTTAGTCCTGTTAGACTGATGTCCATCATCACCATCATCATCATCATCATCATATTATTATTATTATTATTATTGTTCATGATAATAATACATTATAATATATTTTAATAATAATTGCCTAAAACATCTGTGACTTCTATGTCTGTACTGAGCACCTTGTACAGCCAGTTCACATTTGAATTAACAACATTTAAATATACTTATCTGTTTGCTTCATATGTTACCAGGTAATCTAATCTATAAGGTTGATGGACTTAGCCAGAATAACACAGGGAGGTGAGACATGTCAGAATTTTGCATTATGTCTATTAAAACCCTAAAAAACTTTGTTCAAAATCATGATTGCACTTTCATATTTTCTCACATTAAGTGTGACAGACCTGCATCTACATTTATAACATGAACTCACCACAGTTTCTCCAGTTTACAGTGTGGATTCTCCAGTCCAGCAGAGAGCAGCTCCACTCCTGAATCCTGCAGTTTATTGTTACTCAAGTCCAGTTCTCTCAGACTTGAGAAGTTTGAGCTGAGAGCTGAGAACAGAACTGCACAACTTTTCTCTGTGAGACCGCAACGATACAGCCTGGGAGAGAAATTAAACACACAACATTAGTGCAACCCAGTACTGCAGCCTGCAATCACCTAACTTTGTTATGCTATAAGACCTTTGGATGTTTTACCGGAACAAAAACAATGATTTTGACCAAGCAGCCAATGAACCACTTAGTCTGAGCTGTCCAATTAACATTAAATTTAGTTTAAAAACATCAGTTAGGCTGGTTTTACATGGTGAAATTTCTGTGAAACTCAACAGTTACACAAACTGAAAAAACAATTAAAGTTGCATACAACATATTCATTCATATACTCCAAGATATAACCAAATTAGCAGGTTATATACTTTTATATAGTGTAGCATTGCTACTATAAAGTTATCCATGAGATGTGATTTACATGTTTTCAGCATTTAAAGAATTTTTTTTCAGCTATCATTGTCCATTTTTAAACATTTATCTGTGATTTCTCATTTTACAGGGTTCTTCACAATATATTAGATTTTTTTATCTACTTTGTGTGTTTGAGTAGACAGTGCATTTATATCCTTTTTGATGTCTCACTCATTCTGTATTAGATATTCATCTCAGATCACATTTCTGTTTCATTTTCTGTAAAATTAGTGAACACCAAGAGAGGAGGAAATTAATCTATGTAAGCCACTTAAATCATGATAACAGCAAGCTAAAGAAAAATTAATAATATGAAATACTAATCTGGCACAAGCAGACTTAAAAAGTAACTGTAAGTTAATTGCAGTCTTGAGTTAGTTTGGGGGGTCTGCTTTTCATCCATACCTTAAACAAACTTCTGTTTTATTTTGTTGTGAAATTAACAGATTATCCTTGCATTTTTGATTAAAATGAAATGCCTGAAATACCAAACACAAATAAACAGTTCATGTTTACATGTACTTCAGTTTGTAGTAAGGATAAAAATTGGCTTTTATTTTGAAATTGCAATATGAGAGATAGATTTTCAAACAGCAAATATTATACTAGCAAGATTTGTGATTTTAGCTTTAGACTGCATTATTAACAAAGGTGTCTTAAATTCCAAGAGAGAAATTTTAACAGAAAAATAGCATACAACTGCCATTCCAAAACAAATTCAGAATGCTATTTGTTCAATTAAAAAAAGAAACACACCCAAGTACTGACAATAGGGTACAGTAATTTTATATTATTGGTTGTCAGTGTTTATTCCTCAAGTAAAAAAAATTACAAACCAGACATAATCCTGAAAACTGTGTTCTGCTGTTCAAACAGCAATGCAGGTATGTAACAGTTAATTTATGATTGAAGGCTTGAAGTATCACAGTGGTTGCATATATACTAATAACATTAACACTGCGGACAGCATAGTAATGCTAATGTACACTAGCACTTCTATGGGAAAGAAGGCCTGTTATCAGGAAAAATAAAATACTGTACAGATTCTTCAATAGTTACGTTTCATAAGCATGGTTTTCAAACATAACCACATCTCAAAAAGGGCAAAGTTGTACATTTTTGGTTATTGTTTAGCTTGTAAATAGAAAGAAAAAGGACCAAAGAACCACACTTTTTCATTGAGGCTGTGCTATGAACAAGTCTTTTTATTATTGTTTATACACTCATGGAACACTGACCTGCTTTTTTAAGAATAAGCAAACAAGCAAAGTTTATTTATATGGCACTTTTTACAACCAGTGTTGTCACAAAGCAGCTTTACAGATCATCAGTATTACAGAAAGAAGGACAAGAAAAATCTGGGTCCAAGCCCCCATGAGCAAGCCAGTGGTAAGAGTGGCAAGGAAAACTCCCTAAAAGAGGAAGAAACCTTGAGAGGAACCAAGACTCAGAAGGGGAACCCGTCCTCCTCTGGTCAACACTGGACAGCAAACATTGTTGGCAATGTTTAGTAATTAGTAAATATAAAGTAAAGAATAAGAATTTTGTATTGTTCCATCGCTTACCCATGCACAAATTTATAAAAATATTTGTTTAAAATTTATTAGAATAACTACTTTAATCTAGTGTGACATAAAATAAAAACAAACTTTAGTAATCCATTAATGACAGAAAAACTCACACAGCTTTGCTGGATGCCCTGACCACTGGAAGCAAGGTCATTAGACATTCTTCTGTTGGATCATATTTTTGTAGATCAAAGTCATCCAGCTCCTCTTCTGAGTTCAACAACACAAACACTAGAGCTGACCACTGGGCAGGAGAAAGGCTGACTCCACTGAGACAACAATAATATCCACTGCTCAAGTATTTTTGAACTTCCTGCACTAGAGAATGATCATTCAGTTCATTCAAACAGTGGAACAGATTGATGGATTTCTCTGGAGAGGGGTTCTCCCTGATCTTCTCCTTGATGTACTGGACTGTTTCTTCTTTGCTGTGAGAGCTGCTTCCTGTTTGTGTCATTAGGCCTCGTAAGACAGTCTGATTGGACTCCAGTGAGAGGCCCAGAAGGAAGCGGAGAAAAAGGTCCAGGTGTCCCTTCTCACTCTGTAAGGCTTTGTCCACTGCAGACTTGAGGAAGTTTGACATTTTAGACCTATCAGAGAGATCAGTGGTCAGCTGTTTTGTTCCATCTCCACTGATGAAGGAGAGAAATGCATATAAAGCAGCCAGAAACTCCTGAACACTCAGGTGCACAAAGCTGAACACCTTCCCCAGGTGCAGCCCAAACTCCTCTCTGAAGATCTGGGTACAAACTCCTGAGTGCACTGACACTAGTTTGACATCAATGCCACACTCTCTTAGGTCTTCCTCATAGAAGATCAGATTGCCCTTTTTCAGCTGTTGGAAAGCCAGTTTTCCCAGGGCCAGAATCATCTCTCTGGTCTGCTGAAGATCAGTGTCATATTTCCCATGGTACTTTTGGTTCTTGTTTTTAATCTGAAAGATCAGGAAGTTGGTGAACATCTGAGTCAGAGTCTTGGGGATCTCTCCACTCTCTGCTCCACCCAACACTCTCTCTAGAACAGTGGCTGCAATCCAGCAGAAGACTGGGATGTGGCACATGATGTAGAGGCTTCTTGAGGACTTCATGTGTGAGATGATATGTTCTACCTTCAAATTCACATAGTTCAAAGTATTGCCAAGTAATTATATAAGCTGTTAGATGGTGTTGCTGTCCTTCATTAGGAGTTCTTCAGGAATAACATTAAGTAGAACACATGATAACTTAAATTTAATTTAAAGATATTTAAAGAGATTTAAATAAACATTTTTTCCCACTTGAGAGACTGCAGATATCGTTTGTAAAACATGACTATTGTCACGCATTGATCCATGTCACATGCCTACTTGGATAACCCAACGGACTTCATTACCCATAATAACATGGGAAGTCACATGACCTCTGAGGGGCTCACGCACGTCCTAACAGAGATCACGTTCTCATGAGTACTAACTGTTTGCACCTGTGTCTTTAGTCATATGACTCAGATAGATTAGTTTATAAGTGTTAGTTTAGATCTTTGCTAAGTATTGCTTCTTCTGGAACACACTGAGTGTTTTTTCCGAGTGTTGTTGGCTGTTTGTTATTTGACCTTTTTTTCATTTTTTTACTTCGTTTTTTCCTTGTCCCTTTTTGGATTTGTCTGCTCGGTGACATGATCACCGCTTATTTTTTAGTTTGTCTTTTGGAATTGATGCCTGCCTTTTGACCACGCATCTGCCTACTTCCTATTAAAACACGTTTTTCACTTTTAATCCGCGAGTGTCTGGTTTCTGATGGAATGTTACAACCATGAAAATCACTGTTGCTTGCTAATGACCAAATTATTACTATTATTTTTTTTTGTATATAGTCATATAATATAGTCACTTACATTGAATAACATTTTGATTTCTGATTTGTTATTAATTAATTTTTAAAAAATGGGTTAAACCTAAGCTGTTACTTTCTAAACTAATAATGATTAAATTTATGGATAGCACATCATTTGTTAATTATGAAACAGATGCTCATTAGTTCATTTTGATAGAAGTAATAGCTTTTATGTCTGTTATAAAGTATATATATATATATATATATATATATATATATTAATGAAATATGTTCATTTATGATAAATAAATGTATAGCTGATTAGTTCATAATTACTCAATTATGAAGTAAGAAATATTGTTGCATGTTACCAAAGAATTCAGAATAACCACGTACAGCAAAATGTTTTAAAATGCTACATGAATGTTTATTATAGTTTAAAACCCAAAAACATCCTTACTGTGAAAATATAGGCTAATGAGATGTAATAATGTCTTATGGATTGATGAAATTACAAGCGTAGTATATAATACTTTGCAAAAGATGCCAGAGTCAAAATGGTCATTTAGTACAAGTTATATATTTTTCAGGAGATATTTGTGAGGAGATTGAATATAAGATAATCCCCTTGCAAAAATAAAGGGAAATTCAAAGGAAAATAAATAGAAAAAAAACAAGTTCAAAAATGGATTAAAAGATACAGAGAACATGTGGCTCCTAACAACTACCTGGAAGAGCTGGTGGGCCCCAGACCTGCCCCCATCAGATAAACAGCACTGAAAGCTTTGATCTCTGAGAGAGGAGAACATCAAGCTGCTTCAGATCTGAAAACATCCACAGGTGTTTCTGTCATTCCTTCCACTGTGAGAAGACCACTCAGCGCTGTGGGTCTGAAAGGACGTGTAGCTGATCAAGAAGAACCTCACTGAGAAAAGGAGACGGACACATCAAACAAAGAAGCTGCTGGTGTTCTAAGATCAATGGACTGATCCCCGTGTAGAACCATATACTGAGTGTGTTTGTAGTAATTTCCGCCTCTCCTCATAACCCTCTGTGTGTGACAGCAGATCAGCTAAATGCTGTAAAACAGAGAATAAGATTAAAGGTTTGTTTGCGTGTGCGCACGTGTGTGTGTGTGTGTGTGTGGTGTGTGTGTGTAGAGACAGTAAGTCAGTAACTCACTATAGTTTCTTTAGTTTACAGTGTGGATCCTCCAGTAGATCAGAGAGCAGCTTCACTCCTGGTCCTCCTGGTTTACTGTAGTTCAAGTTCAGCTCTGTCAGGCGAGAGGAGGGGTTTGATTTCAGAGCTGAAGCTAGAGCAGCACAGCTTTCATCTGTAATACTGCTGTCATGTAGTCTGCAGAGACACAAAAACCTCCTTACATTTACATCAAAACGCACACTCACCCATATATAAAACACAAACACAATCACGCACAAGCACAAACATATGCACAAACATACACATTAACACTAATAACATTTCCATTTAAATCTACTAATTTCGTGATCATTTATATGATGGTCTAATTTATTATTGTTTTTTAATGTCAGATTATACAGTATTTCATCTGTGGAATAAAATATTTTTTTTATTGAACAAAATCTAAATTACACATTCATTCACTCATACACACTTTTAGAGTCAACACACTTTCTCTCTCTCTCTAGTGTGTGTCAGTAAGTCAGTAACTCACTGTAGTGTCTCCAGTTTACAGTGTGGATCCTCCAGTAGATCAGAGAGCAGCTTCACACCTGAATCTCCTGGTTTATTGTAGTTCAAGTTCAGCTCTCTCAGGTGAGAGGAGGGGTTTGATTTCAGAGCTGAAACCAGAGAAGCACAGCCTTCACATGTAATACTGCATTCAGACAGGCTGCAGAGAGGAGAAAACCCAGCACACTTAAAGAGCAACACACAAAATACACACACACAAATAATATTTTATGATGATTTATTTAAATAACAGCTGTTATTAGTAATTAGAGTGTATTCATTTTACAGCATATTGTTCAATACTTCATGTTTGAAATTAAATCTTTTTGTTTTCATTTAATACACAGCATATCAATAAAACATTCAGACACTTAGACACACCTTTATGTTCTTCACTGTGTTTTACTTCCTGCTTATTTACCATCCAGACTCTTCTCTGGTTAGCTTAGCTATTTTTTTATATTTTCAGAGGCTTGTTGTTTTTTTTTTTTTCGGCAGTGGAGACACACAGACCCAGGCCAGTGGAATGCTTGGAAGAAGCCGCTAATGTGAGTACACCTGGCAGAAAAGAGCAATGGGCCCGCACCCATTGCCAAACCAAAAGGCTGTGCTGCAAAAAAGCACACAGCTCTGCAGCCTCATCTTCCATGCCTGCTAGCATGTCCCATCCTGCTAATTCTAAAACAAAACCAAATGGCTTGCTCAGCCTTACTTTGAACAGTGCTTTCTATTCCTCTTAGTTCTTTGCTACCATGGTGTTCCCCAGGATTCAATTCTTGGGTCTTATTTAATTTGAATAAGCTGCCTCTTGGCCAAACACTACAAGACTATGTCAAAGCAATTGCTAATTCAACATTTTATCACCTTAGGAGCATCAACTACATTAGAGATTTCTTGGCTAAAGCAGATCATATGCCTTTCTTTATAGTAGGATTGATTTCTGTAATGGTCTTTTAACTGGATCCCCAAAAAAGACAATCTAACAGCTTCAGTTGTTTCAAAATGTAGCTGCCAGAGTTCTCAATAGAAGTAACACAAGGGAGTAGACACAAGTAACACAATAGAAGTAACACAATCCTTACACTGGCTACCAGCCTGTTCCAGAATAGACTTTAAGGAGCTGTTACTGCTCTATAAATGTCTTAATGGTGCAGAAACAGCATATTTATCTGATCTGCTGTAGTTGTAATATGAGTCGAAAACAACTTTCAGATTATTAGGAACTAGTCAGCTAGTTCTGCCAAAGGTGAAGACTAAACAAGGGGACAGCATTTAACTACTATGCTGCTCTTATATGGAACCAGTTGACAGAGAGCATTAGAAGAACACTAACATTAGACACTTTTAAATCTGGCATGAAAACATTTTTATTTGAGCAGCTTTCAGCTCACTTTAAAACATGGTTAGCTCTGCTGCACTTCTCTCCTGTAAAGACATTTTAACTGACACAATTAGCACTTTGAATGACTGAAATCTATGAAAAATGCTATTTAAATAAGCTTGATTTGCCTTGCCTTTGTGTGTGTGTGTGTGTGTGTGTGTAGAGACAGTGTCAGTAACTCACTGTAGTATCTCCAGTTTACAGTGTGGATCCTCCAGTAGATCAGAGAGCAGCTTCACTCCTGCCTCTCCTGGTTTATTGGAGTTCAGGTTCAGTTCTCTCAGTTCAGAATAAGGGTTTAATTTTAGAGCTGAAGCCAGAGCAGCAAAGCCTTTGTCTGTAATACTGCAGTTCATCAGCCTGAAGAAAGGAGAAAGACACTTCATACTTATAGGCCAACACACACAGAGCTCTAAACAAAACCTAAACCTGATGTAGTTTGTCCTGATTGCTTGAACATTTCTTTGCAGTTCATAAGCTAATGTCAGTTTTTTTCATATAGCTGCCAATATGTTAGGTGGCTAGCTAGCTAAGATCGGTTCATCTGATAGCACAATATAAGACAAAGTGATGCAAATGTGAAACATTATATTCATATTATTCATAGGGAATCCCATTAGATACACAATTAGTTGTTGATCATTTCCTTCAAATGACTCACTAAGAGGCCTCACACAATGTAAATAATAAGTTTGGATACTATTGGCCTGCCCTATTGTATCCCACGGAGGCATGCCTACGGAAAAGTAATGATAAAATTTTGGCATGATATAGTGATGTAATGTAGTCTATCATTAGCAATTATGGCCTACACTTATTCATGCAGCCAGAACAGCAAAATATATTTGTCACAATTGGCTCATCCGACTCTTCCACATGCATTTGTTGAGTTTTAGTCTAGTCCATGTGATTTCTTTGTTTGATCCCCAGTCCGGCCCCTTGTTTTGTAACTTCACCCCTGATTGTTCCCACCTGTGTTTCCACCTGTGTCCTGTTATTCCTTATGTATTTAAGCCCCCTTATGTGTTTGCCCCTTGGTTTCGTTGGTCTTTGTTTGATTATGTCTTTGTGCTGATTGTCTTTATATTTAAATGCCCGATCTGTTCTAAATGTTTGTCATGTCTGTCTGACGATCCCTCCGTGTTGGCTATATGAACCTGGACTGTTCTGACCATGACCCTGGATTTACCCAAAATAAAACTTGCTTATCTTCGTGTATGCATCCGCCTCTTCGCTCCCAGGTGTTACAACAATAATAATAATAAGAAGAAGAAGAAGAAGAAGAAGAAGAAAAAGAAAAAGAAGCAGAGGGCAAATGGGCTGCTGCTCGATAGTCCCTGCCCTTTTTTATATTTAAACCCAAATCTAGGTTGGCACACTGTAGCTTCCACTGTACCCATTTTTCAAAATCTCAATAGATAAGACTGCCATTGTATAAACTGTCTTTATGCAATAACACACATACCTATCACATATTCCTTTACAGACATCATTGCAGGCCTTCTTTATGTTTGGTTTTTTAAATTGCTAAAATACATTAAATGAAACTGTGGTCAACATAATCTTCACTCCCAGACTCTTGGTGAAGTTGAAGTGTCCTTCTGCATGTGTTTTAACACTTTCTTATTGATTTCACTCATGTTTCACGTAAATGTTCAAAGTAGTTAACACAGAAAACAAGAAAAGTTCACTGGATAACGTTAAAACAAAAGGAAAGCATGTAGTGACAGCTTATAGATAATACTCTCATAAGTATATCTACATTAAGCACCTGTGTGAAATTCATAGTGCACAATTGTTAACTCAGCAATCAGTAGACAGTTTTCTACAGTCAGCGTGGATAAAGGAGGCTGTAGACAGTATTTATTACATGAGGAGCAGATAACAGGTGAGACTATCACTGTATAAAATTGATTTACATAATGACAAACTTAACTATTGAGAATGCAAAACAATCAGAGAATTGTTGCTACCAGAGACACTATAGCCAATTTCCTGCACAATCCACTTCAGAAATGTTGTTTCTGCTTTTTGTTGTACTTGTTGAAAAGGGAATATTTGAGAGCAAATGTCCCAAATGAAGTAAAACCAGTGATCAGAGACCATATGTATCAGTAGCAGTATGTGTAGGATACTGCAGTGTAGACCTTTGGGTTGGATCTTTCATCAATCTTCTGTCTCAAACAATGGTTGATTACATCTATAATTATCTTGCCTAAATTTTACTGGAAATTTTAGTTCAGTGCGGCATGATTGGTAAGACGTTCAGTTTGAGCCCCCCTGGCAAAGTCTCACAGGTATATTTGGCAGTGTTTCCCTCTACTTTTCTCACCTGTTTTTCAGCAATATGGGGAAAAAAAGCAGTAAAAAAATAGTTTCTGAATAATTTGAGTGATTTCTTTTTGTTTGCTTTCAGGACATTTGCAGTACATTACAATACAATGTATTGTTGTGATGCTCGGAAGAAGAGTCATATAGGATACATAGGATACAATAGGAACATAAAGCACTATGCTGGTGGGGGAAGGTCACCATTAACCACAGGTTTCATGCCACTGGTGAACCACTAATCTCGTCACTGCACACAAATCATCCCTTCAACCCCATCCCAGACTCAGAACAACAGGAACAAACACATACACATTCCTTTAAGTGATGAATAACAACATCAACAACAACAGCAATTTTACTGCCCACTATGCATCTCTCAAGAGCCTCTGCGCTGTGTGTCCAGTGACACAATGCCACATAACCCTTCCCCCTTAAAGGTGACACACTCAAACAAAGTCTTTTAAATGTGTCAGTAAGTGTCACCCTAGTGGGATGCCACCGGCCACTGGGCTGCTTGTGAAAATCACATTATGAATGTGTACAGTTGTGCACTATGTAGATGAAACAGGTGCTGAAAATATGACTAGGAGAATGTTTTCTTTTTGCATTATCAAATGTTTTCCCTCTGTTTTACACAGCTATTCGATTGAGTTTTGTGTCAGATTGGTATTGATTGATTGGAAAGAATGTGAAAAATGAGAAAAGAAATTAGACTATAACAAATCTCCAAAAGATGTGCTCAGAAAGTGGCAATGAAAATTAAATCAAACAGAGTTTCATTAAATGTTTTATCAATCAAAAAGAACTGTAAGGAGTGAAGTTTGTGTTTTCCTCTGAACTGGATTCCTCACAGATGCTTCACTGTGAAGCAATGGCAGCACTGTAAAAGTGGAGTCTGATTATTATTTGTCTGACTGTTTGTTATGGTGGGTGTGTCTTACCTGTTATAAAGTTATAAAACCATGTAGACCTATAAAAGTGTGCAGGTGTGTGATGTATACCATCAGTGATAATGATCTTACTCCAGTTTCTCCAGTTTACAGTGTGGATTCTCCAGTCCAGCAGAGAGCAGCTCCACTCCTGAATCCTGCAGCTCATTTTTACTCAGGTTCAGTTCTCTTAGATTTGAGGGGTTTGAGCTGAGAACTGAGGACAGAGCTGTACAGCCTCTCTCTGTGAGATTACAGTTATACAGTCTGGGAGAGAAATGACAATATATCAGAACACTGACATCACACACACAAACACATTAATAATCTCACATAAACACACACACAATCTCGTACCAACATAAACATACAACTAAACACACGAACACACAGTTAAAGAAATAATGATATATCAGTGTTACAAAAACATTCAGTTCATAGTTTAAAAAACTGACAAATACAAGATAAGAATTTTTTAGCAGAAATTATATTTATAGATGTTAATGTTTTCTGAATTTAGGAATTTTATCTTCCAACACCTAATTAGGAACTACTCTATTGAGGATGGAATTCAGTTGTTTTGTCTGTCACTAAGAAACCAAACATTCATCCACAACTGGGAAGCAAACATGTATTCCAAATTATTGTAAAAAAATATAGTTGTAAATTATATGTAAATTATAGTTAATGGACAGCCAAACTTCAGCTTAATTGGCTGCCATTTGACATAAATTGCGAGGGGGCAAAAAATGCCTGATTAAATGTCCAAACAAGCTCTGATTGACAGGTCAGATTATTGAATGGATTTCTGACATTTTGGTTCCATGTCATTCAGTTTGAGCATTTCACAAATTGAATTCTCACAAAAACAAAAGAAAAACAAAACAAACAAAAAAAAACAGACACTGACAAGCCACTTGCTCTATTAGGTGAACACAAGTAACTAAATGCAGGCAGCAAAGTCAACATTTCATGTGGGGACAAATGGAATGAGATGGTATGAGAATAAACATAGTTTTTGTTTCTTAATTCTCATTACAAAATAGACTAGATAGGCTGTATTGTCCTCAACTCCCCAAGTACATCATCTTATTTTCATGCTTTCTGTTTCAGGGCACAGTGTGGCACTAGTTAGCAAAGCAACTGTAGCCTTCTCTACATTTTTGCTCAATAGTTTGTTATGAATTAAATGGTTTTGTTGGTAACTGTGCATAGATATGTCCATAGGGGATGTGTTTTACAGAGTGAACACACATCATAGCACGTTAGACCGAGCACTTCTATACAGTCTTTACAGCTTTGACTGATGGGTGATTCAAACATACAGTGTGGGTTGTCACCAAAGGACAACATTTCTAAAATCATACTCTGCATGCCTGTCTTAACAGGACATTATCGCTCCACAGTTTCAGTTTCCATTTACCAAGACTTTCACTGGCTTCTCCCAATAAACTGCCACACATTTAACTCTGTCTCTTCATTATTCATCAACATCAACATTATTTAATCAACATTCTACAAAGCAGGGCTCATTTTTTTTAAAACATTACCCCCATTCACACAGTCCCATACACAAGGGGCAGAAAACCTCAGATATTTTGCATAATGAAAACCATTCTATACTATGTAAGAATTTATAAAATAATTTTGTGACTGTGTGGTGCACACCGAGTCCATATGATCTCATTCTGTTAAACACTTGTATTCTAAACATGTTGTATTCTAAAACCTTTAAAATTTCTGCTTTTCAAATGATATATAGTCTGGGTTCGATTTTATTCAGAGATATTGTTACATTAGGGTACATGAATAACCAAACAAACAAGCAAGACTAATATTGCAAAGTGATTACATTTTTTTTACTTCTTTTCACACTAAGGAGTACAAAGCTGTGAACCATCCATTGACTGCACCTGCTACTGGTCTTTCATCAAGAAAGTGTCCACATCCTGGGCCACTTTGTAAGGGGCTCCTGTTGGTGACAACGGCATGCACGTTCTCTCAGCTATATATCAACATGGCAGCATCATTGGACTTGATGTCACTAGTCCATGTCACTAGTGGTCAGGATATAAATAACTGCGCTAGTTATGAATATAATTGTGCAAATTTGTAATTATGGGATTATATAGCCTTGGGTGACTTATTTGGTATACTTCCATTCAATCTGACGTTGCCTGTGCATATAAATAGGGACTCAATAAGTACTGTACCTGGCAGTTATCCACTACTCACATAATCACAGTTACATTAGTTACATGTTAATTTATGCTGGTTGGGGAGGAGGAGATTGTGTGTGAATGGCAGGCTAAAGCAGCTTAAATAAGCACCCTGATGAATTTAGCCAATGGTACGTATAGCCGACAATCAGCTGAGTAGTCAGCTCTTTGAGATCAGCTGACAATAGCAGGTGATAGTGGCCTGAGCTTGAATTTGTGGCCTGCCTGAACTAACACTACTCTCAGTTTCAGTCAGGACTACTTTGTCAAAGAATTTTTTCCATTTACAGTGAGGAATTTTAGGCAGTATGCTTCTTTTCTAGGATTTCCTTGGCCTTTCATGTGCCTACATGAAAAGCCTAAAGCAGAAGGAGCAGCAGAAAGACCCCTAAAACGACCATACCAGGCAAACCTCCAGCCAGCAGGAGGAGCTACTGTGCAACGAGTGGCAAAGACTGTTAGACTAGCTGGCATGTGTGAGGACAATGGATGTTAGTTGAGGTAACATAGCTATTGAGTTATACAACCTTTACTAAATGAGCTAGCAGATTACAGAGCACTCATGGCTTTCATGCATCAAAGATGACTTGAGCTTTGGGTCATAGATAATGTTCATAAGCAGATGTTGACCATCTGCCCATGGGCTTTGTTTGAAGCTAATTAGAGTAACTAATGAAAATAATTATTCTAATCAATGCAATACCATCCAGTCTTACATCAAAGTAATAAACACTGCAGTAACACATCAATAAAATACTTACACAGCTTTTCTGGATGCTTTGATCACTGGCAGCAGCTTCAGAAGACATTCATCTGATTTGTCATATTTACGCAGGTCAAACAAATCCAGCTCCTCTTCTGAGTTCAGCAACACAAACACCAGAGCTGACCACTGGGCAGGAGAGAGTCTCACTTTACTGAGAACACTGTAATGTCTTCTGTTCAGGTATGTTTGAACTTCCTCCACCAGAGAATGATCATTCAGTTCATTCAGACAGTGGAACAGATTGATGGATTTCTCTGGAGAGGGATTCTCCCTGATCTTCTCCTTAATGTACTGGACTGTTTCTTCTTTGCTGTGAGAGCTGCTTCCTGTCTGGGTCATTAGGCCTCGTATGACAGTCTGATTGGACTCCAGTGAGAGGCCCAGAAGGAAGCGGAGGAAAAGGTCCAGGTGTCCATTTTTACTCTCTAAGGCTTTGCCCACCACAGCTTTGAGAAAATCTGACATCTTGTACTGTATGAAAATACCAGAGAGATCTCTGTTCAGCTGTTTTGTTCCATCTCTGCTAATGAAGGAGAGAAATGCATATAAAGCAGCCAGAAACTCCTGAACACTCAGGTGCACAAAGCTGAACACCTTCCCCAGGTGCAGCTTAAACTCCTCTCTGAAGATCTGGGTACAAACTCCTAAGCACACTGACACTTCTCTGACATCAATGCCACACTCTCTCAGGTCTTCCTCATAGAAGATCAGATTGCCTTTTTCCAGCTGTTGGAAAGCCAGTTTTCCCAGGGCCAGAATCATCTCTCTGGTCTGCTGAAGATCAGTGTCATATTTCCCATGGTACTTTTGGTCCTTGTGTTTGATCTGAAAGATCAGGAAGTGGGAGAACATCTGAGTCAAAGTCTTGGGGAACTCTCTTCTCTCTGCTCCACCCAACACTCTCTCTAGAACAGTGACTGCAATCCAGCAGAAGACTGGGATGTGGCACATGATGTAGAGGCTTCTTGAGGACTTAATGTGTGAGATGATTTTATTGGCCAGGCTCTGGTCACTGATTCTCTTCCTGAAGTATTCCTCTTTCTGAGGGTCACTGAACCCTCGTACCTCTGTTACCAGGTCAACACACTCAGGAGGGATCTGATTGGCTGCTGCTGGTCGAGAGGTTATCCAGAGGAGAGCCGAGGGAAGCAGGTTCCCCTTGATGAGGTTTGTCAGCAGCACATCCACTGAGGCTGAATCTGTTACCTCCCACAGGCTCTCATTGTTCTGGAAATCTAGAGGAAGTCGACACTCGTCCAGACCATCAAAGATGAACAAGACTTTGTAAGATTCAAAGTCTATTGATCTTAGTTCCTTTATGTATGGGAAAAAGAGTTGATGAAGTTCAATTAGAGTGAGCTTCTTCTTTATCAAATTCAGCTCCCTAAAAGGAAGGGTACATATAAAGTGGATGTCTTGGTTGGCTTTTCCTTCAGCCCAGTCCAGAATGAACTTCTGCACAGAGAATGTTTTTCCAACTCCAGCGACTCCTTTAGTCAGCACAGTTCTGATGGGTCTGTCTTTAAAAAGGTCATTACATTTGATGGGTTTTTCCTCTGTTGCTGGTTTCCTGGATGCTGCCTCAATCTGTCTGACCTCATGTTCATCATTGACCTCTCCACTCCCTCCCTCTGTGATGTAGAGCTCTGTGTAGATCTCATTCAAATGGGTTGATTTTCCATGCTGTGAGATTCCTTCATTAATGCTATGGAATTTTGTTTCCAGTTTTTGCTTATATGCAGAGATCACATCTGGGAGTTCAACACAGACAATGCATTTTAATGTTTGCAGTTGTTTCAAGTAAGTTTCATTCAAAAAGGTGGCCTTCTTATTTCCTTATTATTTCTCTTTCGTTTGTCCATAAATCTTTTTCTTACATACAATCATTTCAGAAAGTTACCACAGACCACAACACCAACAAATATTTTAGCATTTGGAAGTATTTAAGATTGTTTGGAAGTGCTTAGTTTACTGGAATATGAAAACACAATGTAAACAGAAATGTTTTAAGTACGTGTGGTTCTTCAAATGAACCTTAGCCTTTGATGTTGGGGGTGGGGGGTGGATTATTTCAGCTATGAAACCAGAAACAACAATGAATTTTTAATAATCACTGCTGTATAAAATATTTTGACATCCTATTTTTAAAACTTATTGTAGGCTTCTCAATCACATGTATTCCCTGTTGGTACTGTTTAGAGTTAATGCTATGAATGTGCCAAATTATAGAACTTTGAAATGAATAAGTAGTAAATAACCGGTGATATGTACATTACCTTCAGTGAGAGCAGGAGCACCAGCCTGAACTGCACTGGTGTTGGAAGTGGGCACATCCTGACCTGGAGGAGTGACAACCGTAAATATCAAAACTTTGTCAAAGCTACTTAAAACTAATACATTATATGGACAGAAGCATTGGAACACCCACACATCACACCTACAGGAGCTATTATGAATCCCATTCTAAATCCATAGGCATTAATATGGAATTGATTCTGTTTGCAGCTGTAACAGCTTCCACTCTTCTGGGAAGCTTTCTACAAATCTTGGAGTGTGTCAATGGGAATTTTTGCCCATTCATCCAGAAGAGCACTTGAGAGGTCCCAAACTGATGTTGGACAAGAGGGCCTGGCTCACCATCTCTGTTCTAGTTCATCCCAATGGTGTGTAATGGGGTTGAGGTCAAGGCTCTGTGAGGGCCAGTCAACTTCTTCCACACCAAACTCACCCAGTCATGACTTTATGGAGCTGCTTTGTGCTCTGGGGCTTAGTCATGCTGGAACAGAAAAAAGTTCTTCCCCAAACTGTTCCCACAAAGTTGGAAGCTACAGTTGTCCAAAATATCTTGGTGCTGAAGCATTAAGGTTTCCCTTCACTAGAACTAAGGGGCCTATGTCAACTTGTGAATAACAACCACATAGCATTATTCCTCCTCCACCAGACTGCCAGATAGAAAAGCATGATTTGTCACTCCATTGAATACATTTCCACTGCTCCAGAATACTGTGGCAGCTTCCTTACGCCTCTTCATCCGATGCTTGGCATTGTGCTTGGTGATGTAAGGCTTACATACATCTGCTTGGCTATTGAAACCCTGCTATGAAGCTCTCAGTTTTTGTTGTTGTGTTGTTGTTAATGCCAGAGGTTTTTGACACAGTTATTGAGTCAACAGAGCATTGCCGACTTTTATGCAGTGTGCTCCTCAGCACTCGACGACCTGCTCTGTAACTTTGCATGGTCTGACAGTTTGTGACCGAGTGGCTGTATATTTGCGAAAGAACAAATTTTGTGAACTGACTTGCAACAGTGGCATCCTATTTCAGCACCATGCTCGGATTTATTGTGCTGTTTAGAATGATCCATTCACAAATGTGTGTAAAGACAGACTGCATGGATTGGTGCTTGATTTTACACACGTGTGGTGATGGGACTGAATGAAAACACTTGAATTAATTGTTTAAGAGGTGTGTCCTAATACTTTTGTCCATATAGTGTAGCAATCAATGAAATGTATTTCTGTACACCACCGACAATTGCCCCCTCCCCCTGTCATCTTCCAGTCAGCAATCACTCTCGAGGTCTTCCCACTAGTCACACCAGAACTTCTTTAACACCAGTCTGTAAAGACTGTTCCCATCTCCTCCTTGCGAGGTTCTGCTACAGAGTCTTCTGAGCAAACTAGGAGCTCATTTTGTTAGTTTGCTGTTTATGATCCTGGCTTGTATTTTGTGACCCTGTTTTTGGTTTCTCCCTTTTGGGCTCTGACAGACAGATCCATTCATTTGTACACAGTTTACACCACATCACTCACCTCTCTGATTAATGGTTACGTTCACTGAGCCTTGAATTTTATTCCCAAGGAGAACAGAAGCACAGATTTGTCCTCCTTTCTGAGCTGTCATGTTAATCTGAACAGGATCGGCGTTAGCTGGAGTGGACGTTTCCATCTGAAAAGTCTCTGGTCACCAAGTCAGGAGGTTAATTGTGGTACTTCAGTGACTTCTTTTAAATATGGTACTTGGTTTTAATCCTCTCATCAGCCAGCACTCCCGAAGACTCACTATCAGAGCTGCTGAGTTTTATAGAGAGAGAGAGAGAAAGGAAGGGAGAAAGATATAAAAGAGGGAGAGAGAGGTTAGCTATGTATGTGTGTGTGTGTGTGTGTGTGTGTGTGTGTGTGTGTGTGTGTGTGTGTGTGTGTGTATACTCAATGTGTTCATGTGTGTGTTGGGGAGAGAAGGTGGGTCTCTTATACTCACACACCCATAGTCTAGCTACAGTGGGGCAAAAAAGTATTTAGTCAGCCACTGATTGTGCAAGTTCTCCTACTTAGAAAGATGAGAGACGTCTGTAATTTTCATCATAGCTTCACAAAAAAAAGTCCAGGAAATCTCATTGTAGGATTTTTAAAGAATTTATTTGTAAATTATGGTGGAAAATAAGTATTTGGTCAATAACAAAAGTTCAACTCAATACTCTGTAACATAACCTTTTTTGGCAATGACAGAGGTCAGATGTTTCCTGCAAGTCTTCACCAGTTTTGCACACTGTAGCTGGTATTTTGGCCCATTCCTCCTGCAGATCTCCTCTAGAGCAGTGATGTTTTGGGGCTGTCGCTGGGCAACACGGACTTTCAACTCCCTCCACAAATTTTCTGTGGGGTTGAGGTCTGGAGACTGGCTAGGCCACTCCAGGACCTTGAAATGCTTGTTACGGAGCCACTCCTTCGTTGCCCGAGTGGTGGAACTTGCACAATCAGTGGCTGACTAAGTACTTTTTTGCCCCACTGTACATGCCGAAATCAGAAGAAGAGTCAGTATTTTGATATGTTTTCACGACTAGTCTGTTTGCCTAAGTTCAAACCAGGGTTTGGGTTTTTGAGGTATAATTTAACTTGCTCAGCTCTCAGTGATAGACTCTTCCTAACTGAGCGTAAACAGTGAAAGAAGCTCTCAGTAAGAGCCCTTGTAGAAAGAAGCTTTTTAAAGAGCTGTTTAAAGTTCAAACTCTCTGCATTAGATTGAGATTCAGATTCTGTAATGATCACACAGCCAAGCTGGATGAGTTCATCTGCAGCACTTCTCTCGTCCATCACAGTTCCTACATGAAATATAATGCAATACAGATACACAAGATCAAATGTTAGGAAATTACTAGGCTTGCTTTCTCATGTTTCATCACTAGCCTAACTCAGGAATGAACTTGCCTGAATTTTAATGACACGTTCACCCAGCGCCTACATTTCGACCTGCCTGCACACTGGTGCCACACACACAGTGAAAACAGATAAGTTACGAGTCTGATCTATTTAGTGTTAACTGTGAATATCTGTGTTCACAGCTTCTACAGAAACTCAAGTACAGAGTCAGATACTCACTGTGTTTCCTCTGAATTATATTTCATTCCTCTCTCTCTGTAAAACGATGACCTGCTCAGAGTCTCTCGCTCTGTTCTGAACCGGTTTGTCCTGTTCAGTTTATCTCATCATTCTGCTGGAGGTGGAGTCTTCAAAATCAGGTTCCAACCTCCTACAGCCTGTTGGAGTAAATGACGCACAGATACCTTTACCATCTGTCACGATTGGCTCTTCCCAGTCCTGTCCATGTGCTCGTGTTGTGTTTACTTCCCAGTCCTGCCGTATGCTTCTTTGTTTTGGTTTTCAGTCCTGCCCTCTTGTTTTGTGACTCCACCCCTGATTGTCTCCACCTGTGTTTCCACCTGTCCCTCGTTTACGCTCATGTGTTTAAGCCCTGTGTTTTCCCCTTTCTGGTTGCAGGTCTTTGAGATGTTTGGATATATGTTTGATGTAAGTTGTGTGTTCGAAGTGTATGTTTCTTTTTTTGTCATGTCTGTCCTTTCTGCTCTACATATTGCCTCTCTGACCATGGACTGTTCTGACCCTGGTTTTAAATTTGCACTAAATAAATCTCACTTGTCTCTGCATATGCGTCCATCTCAATGCTCCCGGCCATTACACTATCCTACTGCCTCTCTCCCAGTCCTGGATAAGACTGTGTTACTGAAAGCAGCCAGACCGAAACAAGTACACTCACAATGTTCTGTTCTTCTGATAGAAGACCTTTTGATGCTCCACACGGGAAGGTGTAATAGCACATTTCCTAAGTCATCATCATCATCATCATCATCAACATTCATTTTATTTATATAGCATTTGCCTAAGGATGCTTTTACAATCAAAGAACATGAACACATTAAACAACTGACAACAAAAGGGTAATACAGTAAACATTCAAGTGTAAACAGAACAACAATAACACAGTAAAATCAATTGAGACTTCAACAGAGATTCAAAGAAGGATAGATCGGCGGCATCCCGTATAAACTTGGGGGAGAGCATTCCATAATTTGGGAGCTACTGGACTAAATGGTAGGCCACCCAAATGAGTCAATTTTATCCTTGGAACATGAAGAAGGCCTAAACTTTGCAATTTCAAAGCATGGGATAGGACATATAGATGAAGATTTCTGAAGATCTTCTCATAGAAATGAAAGTGACTGAGAAAGGAAACATAATCACATCCTTCACTGTTACATTATCAATGCAGACATCATTCTAGAAACATTCTCCAAACACTCTAACGGTCTGAGATGGACTTGCTTTAGATTTAGAGTTACAGACAGTTACCATCAAACGCACAAACCTCTCACGCCTCATTACTTCAGATTTAGATTTAGAGACGTTTACCATCAAATGCACAAACCTCTCACGCCTCATTACTTCAGATTTAGATTTAGAGACGTTTACCATCAAACGCACAAACCTCTCATGCCTCATTACTTCAGATTTAGATTTATAGACGTTTACCATCAAACGCACAAACCTCTCATGCCTCATTACTTCAGATTTAGATTTAGAGACGTTTACCATCAAACGCACAAACCTCTCACGCCTCATTACTTCTGATTTAGATTTGCCTTTACCATCAAACATATAAGGTAATTTAGGTAGTTAAACCTGGGAGAATCCCTGCCATTCCATCTATGGGGTATGTGATGTAGATGACCACATCAACCCTGAGGAAGTGGTTCAGTATATGGTCATGAGTCCTACCAGATCCTACCAGAGTGTCCAGCTTATCCTACCTCTGGGAATGTATGTATGTAGTGAGGGTGCATAGCTATTCCAAGAAATTTACAGAATTTGTAAATCTCTGGATCAAGGTGTAAATGACAGTTCCAGAAATAGAAGTCTGTTGGTGAATATTCAAGTACCATGATTGGGAGATTTAAAGTGAGCATACAAACCAAAATACCAGCTGTCATACTGTTAACTCCACTGGCTCTTTGTCTGCAACACCACAGAGCTCTCTGTGAACATTTGTTAAGGGAAGGGATAATACTTACCAACCAAGCTGATTAGCACAGTGCGTTAGAAAGAGCAGTGGGGGAGAAGGCTTCAGCGCATGGCAGGATCAGACCGTGTTGGCAAAAGTCCAGCAATCCAGAGGGCATGCAACAGTCCAAAATATCAGACGGCCCAATAGCTGTGCAATATGAGTAAAATCAATATGAAGAAAGTCCAGTCCACAAAACAGTTCTGCGTAAAAGCTTCAGTGATGTGTAATCCAGTGACAACAGAACAGTCAAAGCAAATAAACGTCGACCAAGAAGTGGGAGCCAATTGCGCTCAGCGTTTTGTCAGTGGAATCGGATCACCCTGCTATCCTTCTTCTGAAGGTGATTTAATATCAGCATATTTGCACCGTTTAACAGTCTGCCTTCTTACCAGAGACCCATCTGCCATCAAGTCCTAAATAACTCTGTATTCTGTTCATAATTTCCTGAATTAGATCCATATATGCCAGCCTGCTGATTAGACCATGAGCTTCATTTATCCTGTTTATTTATACCAATTAGGGTGGCACGGTGGCGTGATGGGTAGCGCTGTCACCTCACAGCAAGGAGGGTCTGGGTTCAATTCCCCGGCCGGGTGACCGGGTTCCTCTCTGTGTGGAGTCTGCATGTTCTCCCCGTGTCTGCGTGGGTTTCCTCCGGACATGCAAAAATTGCCCCTGGGTGTGAGTGACTGTCTGTGTCTGTCTGCCTGCCCTGCGATGGACTGGCGACCTGTCCACGGTGTATCCTGCCTTCCGCCCGATGACTGCTGGGATAGGCTCCAGCACCCCCCTGCGACCCTGACAGAGATCATTTGTATTGTAATTTACAAGATACATGATTTACAAGAGTAGAAAATAATTCTAAAGTTGCATAGAAAACAATTCCTAACAGTGCAAGACTTGGTAGACCATCAGACCCCATTACCGTGTGTGAGAACAGATCAGGTGTATGGTGGTAAGGTGCTGTAAGAAAGAGAACAGAAGAGAATCATCAGACAGGAACTCATGCTGATCACATAATTGTCTTTTTCTTATAATTTCCAGAAAAAAAGGATGCTATGCAAAATGCAAATAAAAACAGAATCTAACAAATAAATAGTACAAAGACAATGTATTACATGAAAAAACTAATAGAATTTTATCATTTTTTTGAAAAAAAATGTATTGTTTCCTCCAGGCTAAATGGGAGAGTGACCATCCAGCTTATTATCAGTGAGCTGTTGAAAAACCCGCATTTGCAATGGGTGACTTGTACATCTGTGAAGGCACCATGTGTAAGGGTCCAGCTGGCCCCGCCTGCTGCCAGCAGAGGGCGACGGCAGCAAAGTGCCTAGCCTGCACCGCCTGCTCGCAGCAGAAGCCAATGGTGGCAAGGAACTAATTAGGCTAACTGGACACACCTGTGGCCTTCCCTACATAAAGCTGTGGCAAACGGCAGTGTTTGTTACACCTTTGCAGAGGGGTGACTGGTACGGTACTTAGTCCAAGAAAAGAACAGGAAATAATAGAAAACAAACTGTGCCAAAACCACAAAGAGGCGTCAGCTGTTGGGTGAAGACCTAACTCGGGTAAAGACCTGCGACTCTACCTGCGCGAGTCCACCGGGCAAGGCTGCCAGTCCTGCTGCCTCCCAAAATGTGCTTCCAACACATCCCCGTTATCTGCCGTATGCACAGAAGGCGCAAAATAACACACAGGCGCCAGAATCATTCTAACTTAAGGCGACTACGGCAAACCACGCCCACTGCTGCCTCATTCTCAGATGGGCTGTGGAACTGCCAGTCAGCCGTTAACAAAGCTGACTTTATCGCCTCTTATGCCAATCATTTATCATTACAGCTACTGGCTCTGACTGAAACATGGATTAAACCAGAAAACACTGCTACTCCGGCGGCTCTATCAAACAATTATTCCTTCTCTCACACCTCTCGTCCCTCAGGAAGAGGAGGTGGGACTGGCCTATTGATTGCAAATGGCTTGAAACACACGCCACTGCTACCAACAAATACGTACACCTCTTTTGAGTATCATGCCATGCTGGTTAATACTCCAGCTAAACTTGGCATTATTGTCATCTATCGTCCTCCTGGGCAAATGGGCGAGTTTACAAATGAACTTGATATGCTGCTTTCTTCTATCCCAGATCAAGACTGTCCCATGCTTATTCTAGGTGATATGAACATCCACCTTGACAGTCCGTGCTCCACAGACTTCATATCCCTCATGCACTCTTTCGATCTGGAGCAGGTTCCAAGCCCTCCGACTCATAAAGCTGGTAAAAATCTGGATTTAATTTTTACTCGCAACTGTGACACTGACTCACTAACTGTCACTCCTCTGCACCTCTCGGATCACTATTTCATACAACTCAATGTGTGTATTGAGAAAAAACCAAAAGCTGCTCCAACTATGGTCTCGTTCCGCCGCAATCTTAGAGACCTCTCGGGCCGACCAGTACTCCTCACTGGTCACTGATAATTTGCCTCCACCAGGCTCATTTTCATCACTCAATGTAAATGATGCCACTGATGCACTCTGCTCAACGCTAAGCTCATGTCTGGACGACCTCTGTCCCCTAACTACTAGAGTCATGCGCTCAAATAAACCACAGCCATGGCTTAAAAATGATACAGTCAGGGAACTGCGCTCCAGGCTCCGGGCTGCTGAAAGAAAATGGCGGGAAAAACGTATACATGCAGACCTAAAGAACTACCAAATGCTCCTGGCTTCGTTCTCAACCTGCCTCACTACTGCAAAAGCTGAATTCTATCACAGCAAAATCAAATCTCTCACTGACTCCCGGAAACTATTTGCAATGTTTAATATGTTGCTCAATCCTCCACCTCCACCTCCGGCTACCTGCCTTACAGCCGAAGCCCTTGCCTCTTTTTTCACTGGAAAAGTGGCGGCCATAAGCAGCCAGTTCACTGATGCAACGTGTAGCGGTCCTACCACATGCTCTGCTCCTCTGTATCCCTCGACCAAAGGTGCCATCTTCTCCTCGTTTACTCCTCTCACTGAGAGCGAGGCACTGACTCTTGTAACATGTAGCCGTCCTACTACATGTCCACTTGATCCGATTCCTACCAACCTACTACAAACCATTGCACCTGCTATCATCCCAGCTATCACACACACCATCAATGCCTCCATAACTACTGGTGTGTTTCCAACTGTCTTTAAACAAGCCCAAGTCACACCATTGCTTAAAAAGCCTTCCTGCAACCCTGCCCAGGTTGATAACTACAGGCCAGTCTCACTACTACCCTTTCTTTCCAAAACTATAGAAAGTGCAGTCTACAGTCAGGTCTCTGGTTTCCTCTCCCAGAATGACCTCCTGGACCCAAATCAATTAGGTTTTTAAAAAGGGCACTCCACTGAAACGGCTCTTTTATCTGTGATTGAGGCCCTAAAATCTGCCAGAGCTGCAGGACAGTCCTCAGTACTCATTCTGCTGGACCTCTCAGCTGCTTTTGACACAATCATGAATTTCTCCTATCTACTCTATCAAACATGGGTATCTCAGACAATGCGCTACTATGGTTTAGATCGTACCTCACTGGGCGCTCATTCAAGGTATCGTGGCATGGAGAGCTCTTCTCAGCCCACTCGCTATCCACTGGGGTTCCCCAGGGATCGGTACTGGGACCCCTTCTCTTTTCTATTTACACCACCTTTCTAGGCCGGGTTATCCGCTCACATGGCTTCTCGTACTATTGCTATGTTGACGACACCCAGCTCTATCTGTCATTCCCGCCCGATGACCCGTCGATCTCTGTGCGGATATCGCAGTGCCTCTCGGACATATCCGCATGGATGAAGGAACACCACCTTCAACTAAACCTGTCCAAGTCTGAACTTCTGGTTATACCAACTAAACAATCCATTCAACACAACTTCACCATAACCATCGACTCACTCTCACTCTCCCTGACAAAGGTTGCTAGGAACCTGGGGGTTATGGTAGATGACCAACTCTCCTTTACGCACCATGTTGCCTCGGTGGCTCGGTCCTGCCGCTTTGCGCTGTACAACATCAGACAGATACGGCCGTTTCTAACACAACGAGCCACCCAACTCTTGGTACAAGCAGTGGTCATCTCACGCCTTGACTACTGCAATGCCAAACTGACGGGCCTCCCGGCCTGTGTTGTAAAACCACTGAAGATGGTTCAGAACGCTGCAGCGCGTCTGGTCTTTAACCAACCAAAACGGGCGCATGTCACCCCACTGCTCATTGAGCTCCACTGGTTATCGGTTGCTGCTCGTATCAAATTTAAAAATCTTACGATTGCCTCCTAAAGGCTTACAGCACCGCCCAGCTGTTGCGATCCTCCAATGAATGTCACTTAGCTTTGCCAAATATTCACACAAAGCAATCAAGACTGTTCTCATACTTGATTCCCCAATGGTGGAACAAGCTACCTTCCACTGTCAGAGCAGGGGCGTCCCTCGCTATTTTTAAGAAACTCCTGAAGACAGAGCTCTTCAGGGAGCACTTATTCTAATCGCCTCTTGCAAATCTAACCACTACCAACCTCCTTCTTGCCCTCCTTCCCTTCTCTACCCCGCTATTACCCTTTGGCCTCCTTTAAGGCCTGACTTTGTTCTATGTACCACATTATTTATAAGTCGCTTTGGATAAAAGCATCTGCTAAATGTAACATAATGTAATGTTATCTTTTTCCTAACTCAGCCTTTGAGCATGCTGCTCGCCTTCGTTCTTTGTTCCTGCCTTTTTTTGTTCTCCCTTCCTTGAAGGGCTTCACCCAAGGTAGCTTCTGCATTCTGGTGGCGCAGCAGTAACATCACAGACTGCTGATCAGTACAGTGGTGGTTCAAACCCGCTCAGGGAAGCCCTATTTTTCTACATCTAGCACACACTCCATTGCCCCATCTATCTCTACTTTTATATTTTTGCTGGGTTTCAGTTCTGCACTTGGGTTCGTCTCCCCACCATAGAGTAACACCATGTTACGGAGTGCCATGCTACATTCTGTATGTATTACAATAACATGATGCTAGTAAAAGACTTGGGATGCTAAACTGGCCTCCAGACTGGCAGTCCTAATCTGTCACCATTAAAAACATTTGCTGCATTATGAAATGAAGAATATGATAAAGGAGACCCCAAACTGTTTGGCAGCTGAAATCTTGTATCAAGCAAGAAGGGAAAAACATCTCAACTTTAAAACTACAGTTTGGGAAGTGGTCTGCTTAGTTACCGAATGTTGGTAAAAGACAATGGAATGCACAGTGATAAACACACCCCTGTCCCAACTTTTTTAGAACATGTTACTGGCATCAAATTCAAAATAGACATATACATTTTTTCAAAAAACAATACAATGTTTCATTATTTTATATTTTGTATTTGTTCTATTTTCAGGAAAACATAGTGTTTTAAATGATTTCATATCACAGCATGCTATTTGTATCTACATTTTGCACAGCGTCTCACATCTTCTGGAGACAGGACTGTATAAATAGGTTCTGTTTTATTTGTTAAACAATCAGAAAACTGTGTCTAAAAAAGACTCACTGTAGTGTCTCCAGTTTACAGAGTGGATCCTTCAGTAGGTCAGAGAACATCTTCACTCCTGACTTTCCAAGTATATTGGAGTTCAGGTTCAGTTCTCTCAGATGAGTGGGATTTGATTGTAAAGCTGAAGCCAGAGCAGCACATCCACCCTCTGTAATACTGCAGTTGGACAGCCTGCACAAAAGGAGAAACTCTTGATGCTTAAAGCTCAACATGCTCACACACCCACCCACTCGCCCACACATCCACACACACACACAGTGAAAAAGTGATGGTGATGGTCTTACTCCAGTTTCTCCAGTTTACACTGTGGATTCTTCAGTCCAGCAGAGAGCAGCTCCACTCCTGAATCCTGCAGTTTATTGTAACTGAGGTCCAGCTCTCTCAGACTTGAGGAGTTTGAGCCAAGAACTGAGGAAAGAGCTGCACAGCTTTTCTCTGTGAGATTACAATTACACAGTCTGGGAGAGAAAGGATAATAAATCAGAACACTGACATCACACACACACACAAAATCAACTGTTTATATACTCTATTTAAACATCTACTAATGTTCTTTTCTGACAAAAATATTAGAAATGAGATGCATTTTCCACTGTACTAAAGTGCAGCCTTTTCCCCTTTTGTTATAATGGTTTATATAACTTGTATAACTTATATAACATTTTTCAGAAGCTCTGAGAAAATTAGCTGTAAAAAAATCTACTTGAATAAGAAAATGTAAGGAAATCAAAGAAAAATATTAAAACAGCAATTTCCAAAAGAGGAATGCAAATAATAATTAAGTTAGACAAAAAACATTCTTAACATATAAAACGAGGTAGACCACAATTTTTTATGATTTAATAAAAACTAAATGGCTGTTTGGACATTAAAAGATGATCTTATAAGGCACCAAACTTGAAACACACACTCTCACAGACCCTATCAAATTGTGACATATACACAGATTAGTACATGAGAGATGTGATAGTGTGGATAAGAGAATTAAACGCAATTTCAGATGTTCTTAACTGTCCTTGTGTGAGTATCCATGGTTTTGTTTGTGTGTCTGTAAATGGACCGTAAGTCAGTAACTCACTGTAGTTTCTCCAGTTTACAGTGTGGATCTTTCAGTAGATCAGAGAGCAGCTTCACTCCTGACTCTCCTGGTTTATTGTGGGTCAAGTTCAGCTCTGTCAGGTGAGAGGAGGAGTTTGATTTTAGAGCTGAAACCAGAGCAGCAAAGCCTTCACCTGTAATACTGCAGTAACACAGCCTGCAGGAAGAAGAAAAAAATCCTCAGTTATCCAAAACACACAAAGACATACACAGTGATAAATTGATGATCTTACGCCAGTATCTTCAGTTTACAGTGTGGATTTTCCAGTCCAACAGAGAGCAGCTTCACTCCTGAATCCTGGAGCAGTTCATTGTAACTTAGATACAATTCTCTCAGATTTGAGGAGTTTGAGCTGAGAGCTGAGGACAGAATTGCACAGCTTTTCTCTGTGAGATCACAGTAACACAACCTGGGAGAGAAATTATGATACATCAGGACAATGACATATTATGAGAATCAAATATTCAAACTTGACTGACATTAGCATACCTTAATATATATTGTCAGACTTTACTTTTTGTTTTGTTTTGTCATTGTATGATGATGTCTTGAATACAATGCATGGTAGTCCAAACATCATTCTGGACAGTAAATTTGTGTTTCTTATATGCAATTTTGATAAGCAGAAATTAGGCTGCATAGTAATGCACAATAAATAGAAATACTGTACATATTGTTAGTGTCTTATTTGTGGAAAAAGCTGTTGTTTATGTGCATGTAAACTTCCACAGTGACAAGGTAATGAACTGACTTCAGTGTTTCCAGTTTACAGTGTGGACTCTTCAGTCCAGCAGAGAGCAGCTCCACTCCTTTATCCTGCAGCAGTTTATTCTTGCTCAGGTTCAGTTCTGTTATACTTGAGGATTTTGAGCTGAGAGCTGAGAACAGAGCTGTGCAGCATTCATCTGTGAGATTACAGTCAAACAGACTGGGAGAAAAACAATGATACAGTAGAATATTAAAATCACAAATACACAGCTTGAACATTAACATTATATACAAAAACTGTGAAAGAAATACAAGGCCCTATACGTAGTGCATTCATGTTTCACAATAGCTTTCTTTAGTATAAAGACTAGTTGAAATAAGGGTCTCAGTATTTGTTTGTACTTTAATAATGCAAAGCCATGGCAGTCTGGATGCAGAAGGGGTTCCATAGTGCAAGGGTGACTCTCAAATTCATCACAAAGCCCAGAAAATGCATTCTCAAGTCAGGAAGACAAACACGAGCTATTTCTTAGCAATCTGTTCTAATCTATAGTACATTTCCAGAAGTGTACATCATTCCTTTTATTACATGTATTAATAATTGTTATATTTTTACAATGATGCCACAATTAATGGAAATGGCATTTAACTTGTTTGAATAAGCTGAAGCTAGCTAGCCAACATAGCAGTTTGGCAACTTCTTGCTATATTTCCTGTCTTTACTGTAGGTTTTATATGACCTCCATATGGCGTGTGTCTGCAAACAATGAACTGCATGTTTACTTTTGACTATTAACAGGCAGTCCTATATATTGTCCTTCAATTGCCATTTGAATACACAGTTGAAATTTCCGTGGTTCTTTACATATACGATTAATTATTGTTATTAATATATCCAGGTTGACAGTTGAAACTACCACCCTTCCCAGAAGGAGAGAAAAGACTACTCTAGGTTAATGGATTGGACTACCACATTGTTCAGGTGATTTGAATATGCAGTCCTTAGTTTAAAATCCACTTGTACAACAAAATTCTCAAACTCTTACCATTTACAGAAGCTTACAAGTAGCCCATTTAACCATGTCACTGTAAAGCAAATTGTTCAGCCTGATGCTCGTTTTGGCATTTTGTGTTTCTGTATAGACAGTTTAGTTCAGTTATACCACTGACCTCTCAAAACAGGACAGTTTGTCTTACAGTTGTCATTTGTTTGTTTAACAGACTAGACATTGGCTCTATTTTATTGTCCAGCTAGATTGGTTGAACATTTTAATTCCTTATTTAATAACATTTAACACTGCACACAAACCACATGATCACTTAAAGTTGTGAGCTAGCGTGAGTGTGTATCTGGAAACATATCAATCATACCTGCCATATAATTTCACTCAGTTGTGAAAACTGCTGAATCTAAATGCTTTTACAGCAAACATCCCCACACACATCACCAAATGTAAATATCACATGCACAAGATGCATTCTGGCATGGCCGCATCCCCACGTAATTTCAATGGTCAGTGAGGATTTAAGGCTTGAGAGTACATTTAGTGATTGGTAGATTTATGTCACACATGCAGTGTGGAGTCCTTTAATACCACCAGACCCACTATAAAAAGAGTTCCTTTTCAAAGGTGTATGTAAGAAATTATGATGTAACATTGTTAAAATGGTAAACTGAATGAGAAATATTTACTTTTAATGTATTTTATATATCCCAATCAAATAATTGTATAAATGAGTTTTACAAAGTAGTGCTAAAAGGTTAATTAATGAATTTATCTAAATACCTCATTAGTTAATCGGTAATCCATTATAAAGTAAGAGCGAATGGATGTCATATAAAGACTCACACATACAGGCGATTTAGGTTAGAGTAAATTAAGAAGTAGTGAAAAACACATTTATGAGTGAAAATACTCACTCAACTTTTCTGGAGGCTTTGATCACTGGCAGCAGCCTCAGAAGACACTCATCTGATCTATAATATTTACTCAGTTCAAATATATCCAGCTCCTCTTTGGAGTTCAGCAACACAAACACCAGAGCTGACCACTGGGCAGGAGAGAGACTGACACCATCTAGACGGCGATAGCCTCTTCTGTTCAGATATGTTTGGACCTCCTGCACTAGAGAATGGTCATTCAGTTCATTCAGACAGTGGAACAGATTGATGGATTTCTCTGGAGTGGGATTCTCTTTGATCTTCTCCTTGATGTACTGGACTGTTTCCTCTTTGCTATAAGAGCTGCTTCCTGTCTGGGTCAGTAGGCCTCGTAAGAGAGTCTGATTGGACTGCAGTGAGAGGCCCAGAAGGAACCGGAGGAAAAGGTCCAAGTGTCCATTTTTACTCGGTAAGGTCTTGTCCACTGCAGATTTGTAGAAGTCTGACAATGTTGACTTTTTGAAAATATCAGAGACATCAGTGGTTAGGTGTTCTGCAACATCTCCACTGATGAAGGACAGAAATGCATACAATGCAGCCAGAAACTCCTGAACACTCAGGTGGACAAAGCTGAACACCTTCCCCAGGTGCAGCCCAAACTCCTCTCTGAAGATCTGGGTACAAACTCCTGAGTACACTGAAATTTCACTGACATCAATGCCACACTCTCTCAGGTCTTCCTCATAGAAGATCAGATTGCCCTTTTCCAGCTGTTGGAAAGCCAGTTTTCCCAGTGCCAGAATCATCTCTCTGGTCTGCTGAAGATCAGGGTCACATTTCCCATGGTACTTTTGGTCCTTGTGTTTAATCTGAAAGATCAGGAAGTGGGTGAACATCTGAGTCAAAGTCTTGGGGAACTCTCCAATCTCTGCTCCACCCAACACTCTCTCTAGAACAGTGGCTGCAATCCAGCAGAAGACTGGGA
Source organism: Pygocentrus nattereri (assembly GCF_015220715.1). Taxonomy (NCBI): domain Eukaryota; kingdom Metazoa; phylum Chordata; class Actinopteri; order Characiformes; family Serrasalmidae; genus Pygocentrus; species Pygocentrus nattereri. The sequence goes on from NC_051219.1 coordinate 1,209,586, forward strand.
TGTGGCACATGATGTAGAGGCTTCTTGAGGACTTCATGTGTGAGATGATTTTATTGGCCAGGCTCTGGTCACTGATTCTCTTCCTGAAGTACTCCTCTTTCTGAGGGTCACTGAACCCTCGTACCTCTGTTACCAGGTCAACACACTCTGGAGGGATCTGATTGGCTGCTGCTGGTCGAGAGGTTATCCAGAGGAGAGTCGAGGGAAGCAGGTTCCCCTTGATGAGGTTTGTCAGCAGCACATCCACTGAGGCTGAATCTGTTACCTCCCACAGGCTCTCATTGTTCTGGAAATCTAGAGGAAGGCGACACTCGTCCAGACCATCAAGGATGAACAAGACTCTGTGGGCATCACTTTCTAATAATGGCAAATCTTTTGCTTCTGAACATATGTGATGAAGTTGCATCAGACTGAGATTTTTCTTTATCAAATTCAATTCTCTTAAAGGAAGTGGAAATATGAAGAGGATGTCCTGGTTGGCTTTTCCTTCAGCCCAGTCCAGTATGAACTTCTGCACAGAGACTGTTTTTCCAATTCCAGCGACTCCTTTAGTCAGCACAGTTCTGATGGGTCTGTCTTTAAAGAGGTCACGGCATTTGATGGGTTTCTCCTCTGTTGCTGGTCTCCTGGATGCTGTCTCAATCTGTCTGACCTCATGTTCATCATTAACCTCTCCACTCCCTCCCTCTGTGATGTACAGCTCTGTGTAGATCTCATTCAGAAGCCTCGACTTTCCATGCTGTGAGATTCCTTCATTAATGCTGCGAAATTTCTTCTGTAATTTTTGTTTATATACAGTGACTAAATCTGAAAAGCAGACAGACAAAAAATAAATAAATATGCTTTTGTTGCAAGTCGTACTCAATGTATATCTCATTCAAACCAATTGACTGATACTCATTTAGTCTATTAAATATCTTCATTAGTTAGATTTTTTTTTCTACACATTGTGATCATTTCTGATGGCAGATATTGACTGCAACAAAAATCTATTTTGTCATTGGCATTATGTAGAAATGATTAGGTTTCAATATTATATGAACATACTGCACTAAAAGAACAGTTTAAGAATATAATAATAATGATATTCTTCTGTATCCTTTAATGAATATGTTTAAATGAATGATTTTGTGAGTAATATTAATGTACTGAAAATGACCTCATTTATTTATGTATTATATGTAATTTTAATACATCATGTTTATGAATACAAAGTATTATGAAGTCCCAACTTCACAATAAAATTCCATTTAACTGTTAATTTTTAAAAATATGTTTATATATAATAAATGACATGTTTAAATATATGTCCTTTTTGGGTGCTTATTAGAACCCTTTTCATAAATGTTCATTACAGAGCCATTTACAGTAACATCCACAATAAGGCACAAGAGTAGAGCACTACACATGAACATCATTTAGAAGGAGTACTGAACGTAATTTAAGTATAGTTTATGTTGGAAGAATTTTTGATGATTTTTGGGCAAACTGGACACGTGGGATTAACATGAAAACTAGATCAACACTAAAACTAGCTGAGCCAACTAAAAACATGAATTTTGATGACAAAAGAAACCAACAAAGTTGACAAACAGCAAAATGATAGTAAATGTGCAAAGCTGAAGTTGATTATTCAAATTTTCCATTCCATCTTAAATGGTGTAGCAGTTACATTCTGGCACCATCTGCACCATTTAAGGTGGAACAGCAAATTACAAAACAAAGCTGGCAAAGAAGTCAACTTCAGCCTTGTGGTGAACATTAGGCTTGTTTTACCTGCATAAGCTGTTAAAGATGATCAAACAGAGAGAGCTGTGTCTCTTTGGTTCTTTGGTTTTCCTACCATGAGTAAAACGGGCAGTTCACCGGGTGATTTTCTCTAGTAAGAGTTTAAGTACTGAGCGAGGTGGCATTGATGCCGAGGAATGCTTTGTTTGTTTCCAGCCTATGGAGGTGAATTTTAACTCAATGTTTTGTTTGTCTTATGAAATAAAATTAACCAAGCATGAGCACAGTGCCAGACATATGACGACACTGCTGTTTATTCCGTTTCAGGTAGGAAACAAATCCATTCACTTGAAAAATAATTGGCTGAGTGGAAATCTTTAGTGAAATCTGTGAGTCCACGTGATGAGTTACCATGTGTTTCACTTTATAATACTGTTCCTGATCATAATCCCTTACTTCATTAATAGAGTTACTATGTGTTTCACTTTATATAGTATAGTCTTTAGATTCTTATTTTAATTGTTCAATTTTAATCATCTTACTTCCTACTCCGTCATTTACGTTTCTCTGTGTTTTAATTCTCTTTTGCTTTAACTGTAAAGTACTTTGAGCTGCATTTAATGCATGAATTGTGCCACGTAAATATTATTATTATTATTATTATTATTATTATTATTATTATTCATTTGCCCCTGCTTAGTTCCTGATTAGTTACTTACTAACTACAAAACAGTATTGTAAAGTGTTATCAAAAATGTAGTCAGCAACCAAACAAGAGGGATGATGACTGGATTCTTGTTAACACTGTATTCTTTAAATTTTAAATATATTCTTTCAGAAATGATCAATTATCAGTTTCAGTAAAATGTCTTTTAATGATAGCTAGACTTTTCAATCACATGTATTCTCTGCTGACATTGTTAGGTTGTCAGGTGTAATACCCGTCCTCGCCACCAGCTCACATGAATACTGACATACTCCCTCGTTGCACCCTGACCCCTCACCTGCAGCTTATTTCACCTGCCTAGTTAAGGACCTTCAATACATTGGCTCAGTGCGAAGTGGTGTCAGTTTACCTGCACACCAAGCCTTGCTTCCTCACTGGTGATGGTTTTGGATTGCCTTGACTGTTTTTCTGTACTCTGACTGCTTCTGGATCTCCCTTTGGTGCTTTTGAACTTTTCTAGTGTTTTGACCTTTTTGGACAGTTTTTTTACACTGATTCTGGTTTGTGTTTTGGAGTAAACAGATTATAGATTCTAATCAGTCTGGAAGTCTGCCTACTTCCAATTTTACCATTGGAAGTAGGCAATGCAAAGAGTTCTGGCTTCAAACAGACATGATCTATCTCTTTTGAGTCTGAGCACTGAGGTATTCACTGAATGCCCCTAGAAATTCTATTCAACGTTACTGCCATGCTCCAGTAATGCAACTGTGGTACATCATGCTGTCTCAACTCTTTGCTCCGTATCTTCCTTTTTGTTTCTTGACAACCTTCCTCCAACATTACTTGGCACACTGTCCCACACTTGCAAACAAATAAAACTGTAGAACAATATAGGATCAAATTCCCAAGTTTTATTCCAGGAATTACCTTGACGGAGCGGAGTAGAACCAGGAGAACCGCCAGCCTGAACCATTCTGGTGCTGGAACTGGAAGCTTCGTGACCTGAGGAGAGATAACTGGAAGAATCAAAACTTATCAAAGCTACTTAAAACTGCATATGATATAAAACTGATACTAAGAGAGAAATGAAGATACAAAGCTAGCGAGGTGGATGAAGAGGCAGAGGACAGTAATGGTTGGTTTATTAATTAATTGATACATATATCACCATCCCTGTACAGTGTACAGCTTATATACAACCCCAATTCCAATGAAGTTGGGACGTTGTGTAAAACATAAATAAAAACAGAATACGATGATTTGCAAATCCTTTTCAACCGATATTCAACTGAATACACTACAAAGACGAGATATTTAATGTTCAAACGGATAAACTTTATTGTTTTTTGCAAATATTAACTCATTTGGATTTGATGCCTGCAACACGTTCCAAAGAAGTTGGGACAGGGGCAACAAAAGACTGGGAAAGTTGAGGAATGCTGTAAAAACACCTGTTTGGAAAATTCCACAGGTGAACAGGTTAACTGGAAACAGGTGAGTGTCATGATTGGGTATAAAGGGAGCATCCCTGAAAGGCTCAGTCGTTCACAAGCAAGGACGGGCGAGGTTCACCACTTAGTGAACAACTGCTTGAGCAAATAGTCCAACAGTTTAAGAACAACGTTTCTCAACATGCAACTGCAAGGAATTTAGGGATTTCATCATCTACAGTCCATAATATCATCAAAAGATTCAGAGAATCTGGAGAAATCTCTGCAGGTAAGCGGCGAGGCAGAAAACCAACACTGAATGCCCGTGACCTTCGATCCCTCAGGGGGCTCTGCATTAAAAACCCACATCATTCTGTAATGGATATTCCCACATGGGCTCAGGAACACCTCGGAAAACCACTGTCAGTGAACTCAGTTCGTCGCTCCATCTACAAGTGCAAGTTAAAACTCTGCCATGCAAAACGAAGCCACATATCAACACCACCCAGAAACGCCGCCGGCTTCTCTGGGCCGAGCTCATCTGAGATGGACTGACGCAGAGTGGAAAAGTGTCCTGTGGTCTGACGCGTCCACATTTCACACTGTTTCTGGAAATCATGGACGTCGTGTCCTCCGGGCCAAAGAGGAAAAGGACTGTCCGGATTCTTTCAGCACAAAGTTCAAAAGCCAGCATCTCTGATGGTGGGGGGGGGTGTTAGTGCCCATGGCAGGGGTAACTTGCACATCTGTGAAGGCCCCATTAATGCTGAAAGGTACATACAGGTTTTGGAGTAACATCTGCTGCCATCCAAGCAGCGTCTTTTTCAGGGACGACCTGCTTATTTCAGCAAGACGATGCCGAGCCACATTCTGCACGTGTTACAACAGCGTGGCTTCGTAGTAAAAGAGTGCAGGTACTAGACTGGCCTGCCTGCAGTCCAGACCGTCTCCCATTGAAAATGTGTGGCGCATTATGAAGCTCAAAATACGACACCGGGACCCCGGACTGCTGAGCAACTGAAGCTGGACATCAAGCAGGAATGGGAAAAAATTCCACCTACAAAGCTTCAACAATCAGTGTCCTCAGTTCCCAAATGCTTATTGAGTGTTAAAAGGAAAGGAGATGTAACACAGTGGGAAACACGCCCCTGTCCCAACTTCTTTGCAAAAAACAAAGTTTATCCGTTTGAACATTAAATATCTCGTCTTTGTAGTGTATTCAATTGAATATCGGTTGAAAAGGATTTGCAGATCATCGTATTCTGTTTTTATTTGTTTTACACAAAGTCCCAACTTCACTGGAATTGGGGTTGTATAACTAAACACTCCGAAAACAGATCCATTATTAAACACACAGGTTCTTACCTCCATGTATTATGGTTACATTCACTGAACCTTTAATATTATTTCCATGGAGAACAGGAGCAGAGATGTTTCCTCCTGTCTGAGCTGTCATGTTGGTCTGAGCTGCATTGGAAGTTTCCATCTTCTAACGGAGAAGTCTTTGATCATCAGCCAGTGAGTAAATTATGGTACTTCAGTATTTACCTCTGTTTTCAATCCTCTCTTCACCAAAAGTGCTGAGAAGTTCAAGCCCCAACAAAGAACACTGTTTGTGTTCCTCTTTCCCCAAAGTGGAGCTGCTGAGTTGCACTTACAGCTAAACATGTTCAGACTGGTTTAGTGTCAGAGGAGGAAGTTTAGTAATCACTCATTTTTTTCTTGGGGACTGTAGACTGATCTGCCTCTCTATCAATCATAGCCTTCAGCCTTTCATCCACTCCTGCTGTAATACAGACTCAGTGCACAAATTTCCTCAGTACAGTATAGTGCCACATGCTCTCTGTAGGGTGATTAGGAGATGCTGCAGGGAATTAACCCCTTACATGGCCAAAGTTTTATTAAATAAGCCTTAAAGTGTAATAAGCCTGGCATACTAGTTAAGGAGCAGAATGAACATGTGAATTACTACGAAAACGTAAAGGTCATCCTAAGGCTCATCAACTAGTTTCAGCTGATGGAATACAGACATTTCTTGAATGCAAACAGCCCTTCTTACAAACACAATAGGCCACAAAAGGGAATTCCAAAAGGGATGTGGAAAAAAAGCAAATGTCAGTCTGATTCTTAATACTTCAGGTTCTGAATGTGGGTAAGCAGAAAAGCATGGCTAGCCCCTCACAGTTGGCCACACGGGAAAACATTGCTTATACATGTAACAAGTTGTAAATGGACACTTCAGAATCTTAAAGGCTCTAATTTCCTGACCATGGGTCAACCTCAGATTTCGATCACCCTTGTGCAGTGAATGAGTTTCTGGCTGATACGTCTTCTCCATCATTTACTTATCAATGCCACTAACTGAAAACAATTTAACTGTTTATAAACCTTTTAGTACATTTTTTTCAAATATTTACTTGTAAGCTGTTGTATGTGGGCTACTTTATTTTTAAAGTTAACTATACCCCCAATGTCATGAAAATCTTTCAGCCAATTACCCAGAAATAAACACTGTACAGATGTTTGATTCAGGTGGATTTGTTTGGCCAGTTTATTGTAAACAGATTTGTTTGAGATGCAAATTGTTGATCGTGTTGGAACAGCCTATGTGGAGTAAACTCTGAATCATTTAAACATTAACATCACTTGCCTTCATAACCAAGATCTTAATGCAAGCTTATTACAATTACAGAATTTTGAATTAAAATTCTGTAATTTTAGTTAAAATTACAAATGTGGGATAAGTTGCATAATTGAGTCAGATTTATGTGATTCTGAGTCAAAATTACAATTTTCTACAATGTTACAAATATTCAGTAATTCTTAAATATACCACAACTTTAAAGACATTTACATTATTTTAATATGAAAACAGAATATGTAAAGACTCTTCATAGAGAGAGAACAGTTCTGGAATTTATCTGTAATTACTAAATATTTCCTTATTTATGCTCACAGTGTCACTGCACTTTCTCCCCATAAAGATCTTCAGTATATAACCCTAATCTGGCTATTAAATAACATTTCTGTAAATATTCTGTATAGAAATAGAACAATTTTTTGTACATTTTCTAGATAGACAAAAGAGTTCTGGAATTGTCCTATAAGAACATGGAACATTTCTGTAAACTTTCTACATACATATATATTTTCACAATATACATCCTTGAACTTACAATAAAATAAGAACATTAACATTTACTAACAATACTTTTACATTAAAAATAACATTTATCTACTTGGTCTTTTAGAATGCATTTGTAAATGTATGACTATAGAGTAATTCTGTATTTTTCCTTTACATTGAAATGGATGCAAGCACATACAAAGCAAAAGAAAAGGAAAAAAAAAAAAACAAAAACAAAAAATAATAGAGAACTGCCCAGTCCTTGTTAGGCTGCAAACTGGTCCAGAGAGAGCTGGAGGTCCCAGCCTGATGACGCCAACAGGACCACATCATCCACAAAAAGCAGATGTGAAATCCTGAGGCCACCATACTGGACACCCTCCACCGCTTGGCTGTTCTGAGAAATTCTGTCCATAAAAGTTATGAACAGAATTGGTGACAATGGACAGCCGTCGCTGAGTCCAACCCTGACTGGAAACCAATCCGACTTACTGCCGGCTTTACGAACTGCTCCATTTGTACAGGGACTGAATGGCCTGTAACAACGAGCCCCTCACCCCGTACTCCCGGAGCACTCCCCACAGGATCCCCCGAGGGATGTGGTCAAATGCCTTCTCTGGTTGGGCGAACTCCCACACACCCTCCAGGACCCTGGTGAGAATAAAAAGGTGGTCCAGTGTTCCACGACCTGGGCGAAACCCGCATTGTTCCTGTTGTAGTTGAGATTCAACTATCGGTCAGACTCTCTTCTCCAGTACCCCTGCATAGACCTTACCGTGTTCAAAATGAGTGAATATTTGCAAAATACAAAGTTTATCCATTTGAACATTAAATATCTTGTCTTTGTAGTGTATTCAATTGAATATCGGTTGAAAAGGATTTGCAAATCATCGTATTCTGTTTTTATGTTTTACACAACGTCCCGACTTCACTGGAATTGGGGTTGTAGATTTACAGACATTTACTATCAAACACACAAACCTCTCATGCCTCATTACTTCTGATTAATAAATAAGTCTTATACAAATATAAATTAAAATAACCACCCCGCAGACAAAAAGGATTAAAAAAAGTCAGTCAGATGTTTATTAGCTTAAATCAAAACATTATCTTATCCATGAGTTCTAATGATACAGTTTGTATTTGTAGGATTTGTAACAATGTAGGATTTGTAACATTGTAAGTGCAATGTACATCACAGAAATGCTCAGTGTAAATAACAGTTGATCAGACTCATTCTAGCGACTGGATCAGCCTTCAGGTGCTGAGAGCTTTTACTCAGCTGGGAAAATCTGCTTTTAGCTACAGTGACCCAGCGAGCTGGAATTCACTACAGGAAACTCCACAGCTTCACTCTCTGGTATCACATGAACATTTAAACTCTTAAACTCTTAATTAACCACCTCCACTCAGACTTCTATATGGTAACTTTATTGATTTTAATACTTATTTGGTACCTTCTAATTGTTAAAGTTTACTATTACGATGAGGGTCTCCCTCTGTATATTCTGAGTTTAAAGAAATGTTGATTGATTAATTGATTAAGATGTTTTGTTGGTGTTTATAAAACAATCAATCAATAATTTCTGTACTACAGCCATGTTCACAGATTCGACAAAAACCCAAACACATTCTGTACCATGTAAAACCATGTACTGAGTGTGTGTTTGTACTAAGACTTCATTCTCTCCTCATAACCCTCTGTATGTGAGAGCAGATCAGCTGGATGGCATTCAGATACTGTAAGACAGAGATTAGCAGACAATCATCATAAAGTCAGCACTGTCAGACATTATATAACTTATGTTTTTAACAGTAAGTCAGTAACTCACAATAATTTCTCCAGTTTATAGTGTGGATCTTTCTGTAGGTCAGAGAGTAGCTTCACTCCTAACTTTCCTGGGTTATTGAATTTAAGACGCAGCTCCCTCAGGTAAGAGGGATTTGATTTTAGAGCTGAAGCCAGAGCTGCATAACCTTCCTTTGTATTACTGCACTTATACAACCTGCAGCGAAAAGAAAAAAAGAAAAAAACATTCCTACTTACAGTTTAAAGTTCTCACATCCTGAAAAAAGTGATCTTACCCAAGGCACTCCAGTTTACAATGTGGATCCTTCAGTCCAGCAGAGAGGAGCTTCACTCCTGAATCCTGCAGCAGTTCATTGTTACTCAAGTCCAGATATCTCAGACTTGAATACTTTAACCTGAGAACTGAGGCCAAAGTTGCACAGCTTTTTTCAGTTAGATTACAACCACGCAACCTGAGAGAGAAATTATATGACAGATATGATTTCTTGATAAAAACAATGACATCACACATTTTATGATGGGCCAAAGTCTGAAAATTGAATCAATTTCTGATATTTGACCTCCCTTATTTGTGTGTATTCATAAAAATACAGCAAATCAGTAACTCACTGTAGTTTTTTCAGGTTACACTGTGGATCCTCTAGTAGATCACAGATCAACTTCACTCCTGAATCTCCTGGAATATTCTGGCTGAGGTTCAACTCTCTCAGGTGAGAGGAAGGGTTTGATTTTAGAGCTGAAACCAGAGCAGCACAACCTGCTTCTGTAATACTGCACTTAATTAGTCTGCAGAGAGAAGCAGAACAAACTCACAGCTCAACACATTCATTATTGCTCTTTTTACAAAGAGAAACACACAGACTGTTTCCCCACTGTATCTCTCAACCATAAGTATATATAAAATTCCAGAAATAAAAAAGAAATGAATGCTCTGCATCTCTCTATCAAACACACATTCAAATACTGAGGGAAAAAAAACTTCAACAGAATCCTAAGCAGAAAGATTGATGTTTGTATTTTTCCTCTGCTTACAAAATACATCAAATAATTCACAGAAAGGCTAAAAGCACACACACACACAAAGAATCCTTGTATATGTGTGAGAGATCTGCAGTGATTATTTGACCCCATTGTATGTGTTAGTGTTGTATGTAGATATCTGATATTGTAAATTGCATCTGGCAGTGTCTAAACACAAGGGTATCTTTGGTCTATTTACACTAGCCAGGTATATATTTAATAGCATCATCTAAAGGCAATAAATGTTTTATGTGTGTGTGCTCTACATTGACAGAAAGAAAGTCTTACTCCAGTTTCTCCAGTTTACAATGTAGAGTCTCTAGTCCAGAAGACAGCAGCTTCAGTCCTGAATCCTGCAGCTGTTCATTGTAACTCAGGTTCAATTCTATCAGACATGGGGAATTTGAGCTGAGAGTTGAGGACAGAGCTGCACAGCCTTTCTGTGTGAGATTGCATTTACACAACCTGAAGGAGACACACAATATATTAGAATACTGCTATCACCCTTATTCATTCTCTCTCTCTCTCTCTCTCTCTCTCATTCATATATATATATATATATATATATATATATATATATATATATATATGTGTGTGTGTGTGTATATATATATATATATATATATATATATGTGTGTGTGTATATATGTATATATATATATAATGTATACACACACACACACACACACACACACACAGACACAGACTATATTGCCAAAAGTTTTGCTTGACTGCCTTCACACGCATATGAACTTGAGTGACATCCCATTCTTAAACATAGGGTTTAATATGAAGTCGGCCCACCCTTTGCAGCTATAACAGCTTCAACTCTTCTGGGAAGGCTTTCCTCAAGGGTTAGGAGTGTGGCTCATCCACGTCTTTATGGACCTGCTTTATGCACTGGTGTGCAGTCATGTTGGAACAGGAAGGGGCCATCCCCAAACTGTGTTCCCACAAAGTTGGGAGCATGGAATTGTCCAAAATCTCTTGGTGCTGAAGCTTTAAGAGTTCCTTTCACTGGAACTAAGGGGCCGAGCCCAACTCCTGAAAAACACCCCCACACCATGATCCTCCCTCCACCAAACGAAACGTTACACTCGGCACAATGCAGTCAGACAAGTTTCGCTCTTCTGAAAACTGCCAAACCCAGACACGTCCATCGGATTGCCAGACAGGGCTTTTCCACTGCTCTAGAGTCCAGTGGCAGCGCTTTACGCCACTGCATTCCACGCTTTGCATTGCGCTTGGTGATGTAAGGCTTGGATGCAGCTGCTCGGCCATGGAAACCCATTCCATGAAGCTCTCTACGCTGTTCTTGAGCTGATCTGAAGGCCACATGACGTTTGGAGGTCTGTAGTGATTGACTCTGCAGAAAGTCGGTGACCTCTATGCCCACTATGCCCCTCAGCATCCGCTGACCGCTCTGTAATTTTACGTGGCCGACCACTTCGTGGCTGAGTTGCTGTCGTTCCCAATCACTTCCACTTTGTTATAATCCCAGTGACAGTGGACTGTGGAATATTTAGTAGTGAGGAAATTTCACGACTGGACTTGCTGCACAGGTGACGTCTGATCACAGTACCATGCTGGAATTTTTTTTAACGTCTTTGAGTGGAAAAATGAGTGGAAATAAAAGTAATGTGTCTGTTTGGGTCGCAACAAATTGCTTGGAATGAGCAGTGGGTGACTGTATGACCCTGTTGCATAAAACATACAACTGGAGCAATGGTAGAAAAAGTCAGATATTGTTTACTTCTAGTGGAGCAGAGACAAAGTTGAATTGTTTGCCTTGGAAAAATGTAATTCATCTTTCAAAACACAAAACTGCCTTTGGCCACAGTGTCCACAGTTATGAGTCGTGGTGCTACAGAGGCTGAAGAATGTGGCCACCATGTAAAGAGCCCTGAGCCCAAGCAGGGTAAGCATGGGAGGACAGGGAGGATATCCAGCCAGCTGCGCAGATCTAATTGATGCAGTATTCAGAGTTTTTCAAAGGTTCAGAGGTTTTCAAAAAAAAAAAACCCTTTTGAATATCAAGTGGAATTCAGCAGAACAGAAAACACATGGTCAAGGAGAGTTCAGCGTTCTACACTGAAAAAACACAGGAGAGCTAGATGTGGCGCATCTAAAAGCACAAAAATGACATCATAGGAAACAAAAGATAAGCATATAAAACATATAGAATGTTAGGTTTAAAAGTGGAGAGGCATCAGATTTGGTGCTCCCCCCTAAATTCTCATTAGCAATGACTACATTAGGAAAAACTACAGTAACGCATTTTGATAGAAAATACTTACGTAACTTTCCTGGACACATTGATCACAGGCAGGAGCCACAGAAGTCCGTCCTCTGCTGGATAATATTTACGGAGGTCAAACTCATCAACTGACCACTGGGCAGGAGAGAAAGTGAGTCCACTAAGACGCCCATAATCATCTCCGCTCAGGTATTTTTGTACTTCCTGCACGAGAGAATGATCGTTGAGTTCATTCAGACAGTGGAACAGATTGATGGATTTCTCTGGAGAGGGATTCTCCCTGATTTTCTTCTTGATGTACTCAGCAGTTTTAGTTTTGTTGTGAGACCTGCTTCCTGTCTGGGTCAGTAGGCCTGGTAAGACAGTCTGATTGGACTCCAGTGAGAGACCCAGAAGGAAGTGGAGGAAGAGGTCCAGGTGTCCATTCTCACTCTGTAAGGCCTTGTCCACTGCAGCCTTGAGGAAGTCTGACATTTTGGATTTTTTGAAAATATCAGAGAGATCAGTGGTAAGCTGTTTTGTTCCATCTTTGCTGATGAAGGAGAGAAATGCATATAAAGCAGCCAGAAACTCCTGAACACTCAGGTGGACAAAGCAGAACACCTTCCCCAGGTGCAGCCCAAACTCCTCTCTGAAGATCTGGGTACAAACTCCTGAATACAATAACACTTCTCTGACATCAATGCCACAGTCTCTCAGGTCTTCCTCATAGAAGATCAGATTGCCCTTTTCCAGCTGTTGGAAAGCCAGTTTTCCCAGTGCCAGAATCATCTCTCTGGTCTGCTGAAGATCAGGGTCACATTTCCCATGGTACTTTTGGCCCTTGTGTTTGATCTGAAAGATCAGGAAGTGTGAGAACATCTGAGTCAGAGTCTTGGGGATCTCTCCACTCTCTGCTCCACCCAACACTCTCTCTAGAACAGTGGCTGCAATCCAGCAGAAGACTGGGATGTGGCACATGATGTAGAGGCTTCTTGAGGACTTCATGTGTGAGATGATTTTATTGGCCAGGCTCTGGTCACTGATTCTCTTCCTGAAGTATTCCTCTTTCTGAGGGTCACTGAACCCTCGTACCTCTGTTACCAGGTCAACACACTCAGGAGGGATCTGATTGGCTGCTGCTGGTCGAGAGGTTATCCAGAGGAGAGCCGAGGGAAGCAGGTTCCCCTTGATGAGGTTTGTCAGCAGCACATCCACTGAGGCTGAATCTGTTACATCCCACAGGCTCTCATTGTTCTGGAAATCTAGAGGAAGTCGACACTCGTCCAGACCATCAAAGATGAACAAGACTTCATGGGCATCACTGTCTATTGTTCTTAGTTCCTTTATTTCTGGGAAAAACTGATGAAGAAGCTCCATCAGACTGACATTTTTCTCCTTCATCAAGTTCAGCTCTCTAAAAGGAAGAGGAAATATGAAGAGGACGTCCTGGTTGGCTTTTCCTTCAGCCCAGTCCAGAATGAACTTCTGCACAGAGACTGTTTTTCCAATTCCAGCGACTCCTTTAGTCAGCACAGTTCTGATGGGTCTGTCTTTAAAGAGGTCACTGCATTTGATTGGTTTCTCCTGTGTTGCTGGTCTCCTGGATGCCGCCTCAATCTGTCTGACCTCATGTTCATCATTGACCTCTCCGCTCCCTCCTTCTGTGATGTAGAGCTCTGTGTAGATCTCATTCAGAAGGACTGGTGTTCCATGCTGGGAGATTCCCTCATTAATTCTGTCAAATTTCTCCATTAGTCTTGATCTTAGATTTTGTTTGTACACAGACATCAGCTCTAAAAAAAATACAAGAAGAATGTATAATACATATAATACATATAAATACAAAGGAAAATGTCAAATCCAATATTTTAAAATAAACACATTTGTAAAGAAATTAGGTAAGCATATGTTTCTTTCAAAGTTAATGTAATAAAGAGAAATCCCACAGCTCTTACTGCTCTCTGTTGTGTTAGAAAGGTCTATCTGCTTCATGCTCCTCAGGTGTGCCCCCTTCCTGGCACTGCTTGGTTTTTTTTTTGTCCTTGATCTAACAGAGATTATTTTAATATTATTATATCATAATAGATTAAAAAAACAGTCTTACTAACCACAATGCTGCAACAATTTTCTTACATCAGATAGATTAAATTGATTAAAAATAATTCCAGAATGTACACCAAAACATATCAGCGCACACAAACACACTGCCATGAACTATACACACAAACCTTGGCTATGGACTCAAAATAATCCCCACTGATCTTTGATATTTTGTTTTGGATTCTGTAAAGAAAACAGAAAATTCAAACCAGCTCAAAGTTGCAATACATGTACTCTATATACATATATATATATATATATATATATATATATATATAATCTCCACATTACTGTTATATTCTCTCTACATTACACTCAGTTCCAGGTCTAAATCTCCACATTACTGTTATATTCTCTACATTACACTCAGTTCCAGGTCTAAATCTCCACATTACTGTTATATTCTCTACATTACACTCAGTTCCAGGTCTAAATCTCCACATTACTGTTATATTCTCTCTACATTACACTCAGTTCCAGGTCTAAATCTCCACATTACTGTTATATTCTGTACATTACACTCAGTTCCAGGTCTAAATCTCCACATTACTGTTTTATTCTCTACATTACACTCAGTTCCAGGTCTAAATCACATTACTGTTATATTCTCTCTACATTACACTCAGTTCCAGGTCTAAATCTCCAAATTATTGTTATATTCTCTCTACATTACACTCAGTTCCAGGTCTAAATCTCCACATTACTGTTATATTCTCTCTACATTACACTCAGTTCCAGGTCTAAATCTCCACATTACTGTTATATTCTCTACATTACACTCAGTTCCAGGTCTAAATCTCCACATTACTGTTATATTCTCTACATTACACTCAGTTCCAGGTCTAAATCTCCACATTACTGTTATATTCTCTACATTACACTCAGTTCCAGGTCTAAATCTCCACATTACTGTTATATTCTCTCTACATTACACTCAGTTCCAGGTCTAAATCTCCACATTACTGTTATATTCTCTACATTACACTCAGTTCCAGGTCTAAATCTCCACATTTCTGTTATATTCTCTACATTACACTCAGTTCCAGGTCTAAATCTCCAAATTACTGTTATATTCTCTCTACATTACACTCAGTTCCATGTCTAAATCTCCACATTACTGTTATATTCTCTCTACATTACACTCAGTTCCAGGTCTAAATCTCCACATTACTGTTATATTCTCTACATTACACTCAGTTCCAGGTCTAAATCTCCACATTACTGTTATATTCTCTACATTACACTCAGTTCCAGGTCTAAATCTCCACATTACTGTTATATTCTCTCTATATTACACTCAGTTCCAGGTCTAAATCTCCACATTACTGTTATATTCTCTCTACATTACACTCAGTTCCAGGTCTAAATCTCCACATTACTGTTATATTCTCTCTACATTACACTCAGTGCCAGGTCTAAATCTCCACATTACTGTTATATTCTCTACATTACACTCAGTGCCAGGTCTAAATCTCCACATTACTGTTATATTCTCTACATTACACTCAGTTCCAGGTCTAAATCTCCACATTACTGTTATATTCTCTCTACATTACACTCAGTTCCAGGTCTAAATCTCCACATTACTGTTATATTCTCTCTACATTACACTCAGTTCCAGGTCTAAATCTCCACATTACTGTTATATTCTCTCCACATTACACTCAGTTCCAGGTCTAAATCTCCACATTACTGTTATATTCTCTCCACATTACACTCAGTTCCAGGTCTAAATCTCCACATTACTGTTATATTCTCTCTACATTACACTCAATTCCAGGTCTAAATCTCCACATTACTGTTATATTCTCTACATTACACTCAGTTCCAGGTCTAAATCTCCACATTACTGTTATATTCTCTCTACATTACACTCAATTCCAGGTCTAAATCTCCACATTACTGTTATATTCTCTACATTACACTCAGTTCCAGGTCTAAATCTCCACATTACTGTTATATTCTCTCTACATTACACTCAGTTCCAGGTCTAAATCTCCACATTACTGTTATATTCTCTACACTACACTCAGTTCCAGGTCTAAATCTCCACATTACTGTTATATTCTCTCTACATTACACTCAGTTCCAGGTCTAAATCTCCACATTACTGTTATATTCTCTCTACATTACACTCAATTCCAGGTCTAAATCTCCACATTACTGTTATATTCTCTCTACATTACACTCAATTCCAGGTCTAAATCTCCACATTACTGTTATATTCTCTCTACATTACACTCAATTCCAGGTCTAAATCTCCACATTACTGTTATATTCTCTACATTACACTCAGTTCCAGGTCTAAATCGCCACATTACTGTTATATTCTCTACATTACACTCAGTTCCAGGTCTAAATCGCCACATTACTGTTATATTCTCGACATTACACTCAGTTCCAGGTCTAAATCTCCACATTACTGTTATATTCTCTACATTACACTCAGTTCCAGGTCTAAATCTCCACATCACTGTTATATTCTCTACATTACACTCAGTTCCAGGTCTAAATCTCCACATTACTGTTATATTCTCTACATTACACTCAGTTCCAGGTCTAAATCTCCACATTACTGTTATATTCTCTACATTACACTCAGTTCCAGGTCTAAATCTCCACATTACTATTATATTCTCTACATTACACTCAGTTCCAGGTCTAAATCTCCACATTACTGTTATGTTCTCTACATTACACTCAGTTCCAGGTCTAAATCTCCACATTACTGTTATGTTCTCTACATTACACTCAGTTCCAGGTCTAAATCTCCACATTACTGTTATGTTCTCTACATTACACTCAGTTCCAGGTCTAAATCTCCACATTACTGTTATATTCTCTACAATACACTCAGTTCCAGGTCTAAATCTCCACATTACTGTTATATTCTCTACATTACACTCAGTTCCAGGTCTAAATCTCCACATTACTGTTATGTTCTCTACATTACACTCAGTTCCAGGTCTAAATCTCCACATTACTGTTATATTCTCTACATTACACTCAGTTCCAGGTCTAAATCTCCACATTACTGTTATATTCTCTACATTACACTCAGTTCCAGGTCTAAATCTCCACATTACTGTTATATTCTCTACATTACACTCAGTTCCAGGTCTAAATCTCCTCACTGCCAATTCTAGTAAGCTGCAGCACAGCACAGTTGTGCTTCATAATGAACTGTGTGTGTTGCTCATGAGAGACTGGGACTGAACACTGTTTTTACCTCACATCAAGAGAATGGTTTCCCTTTCTGAAGTGAAATGGATGGTCCATTGACTCTTTACTCTTCATGGACACACAGCTGGGTTCAGTTGAGTCTGGTCTTTTCATCCTTATTGGACAGAAGACAAATGTCTTTTCACTCCTTTTCAAGTGAAAGCATTGAAGACACATCAGACAGGGTGTAACACTCATACACCATTTGATTTATTATCCACTAAATGTTATTTCAATTTATTATATTATTTTACTAATTATTTTGTGAAGATCAGCAGTTCTTGTTTTAGTCTCATGTTGGCAGTTTATAAACGCCTACCTGAGCTCACTTGAACATTTTCTCTTTCTGAGTTTCAGTGCAGGGGGTTCCACTGATTGGTCACTCTTCATTGACACACAGGTGCGTTCAGGTGAGCGTGATCTCTTCCCCTGAATCAGACTAAAACACAACCAAACACTGCATTGATATCACTGCCATGCACATTGCCAATCCCGAGTGGAAAGACAGATTGTGAAGTAGGTCCATATGACCCTAGATTAGTTACAGATTCTAGATAATGTTACATGAATGAGGTCTATAAAAACAAAGAGTGGTTAATTTAATTAAATTCCACTTTTTATATCTGTCAACTATGTAAAAAGCTTTTGTTGAAACCAATTTGAATTGGAGAAGATTTATACTTTAGTAGATTAGATGATATTAGATTCAACTTTGTCATTGTGCAGAGTACAGGTACAGAGCCAGTGAAATGCAATAGCCAGCAATAATAGTTTAAAAAATAAATAAATAAAAAAATAATGATGGTAATAAGAGTAATAATAATCTTTATTTATAGAGCACTTTTCATGCCAGTGGCAGCTCAAAGTGCTTTACAGACAGGAGATAAAATGCAGTTATACAAGAAAATGTAAGTATTAATTTAGAATCACAGAAAAGTTTAAAGATAAATACTAGGAGACAGAGTTTTAATTAAATGACAAGTTAAAGAAAGATATTTAGATGTTTATAGATGTTTGCTGAGCATTGAGCTTGACTAAAAGGTGAAATGAGCTCCACAGTTTAGAGGCATAACAACTGAACGAGGCCTCGCTATGTTTTCTGTTTTTTACAGAAGGTATTTGTAGAGGGTCAGTATCTGCAGATCTTCGGTTACGAACATAGACAGACACTCTGTGATGGAAGCTGGTCATTTAGAGCTTTAAAATCTATCCTGAATGATAGAGGCAGCCAGTGCAGCTCTTTTAAAACAAAAGTGATCTGATGTCTCTGTTTTGCTTTGTTAAGATGCTGATGCGCTTTGGCCTAGTTGTAAAGGATGTATAGTTTTCTTAGGAAGTAAGAAAATCATTACAGTGATCAACAAGTTTTTGTGCACTGTTCTCAGAGAGAAAAGGCCAAACTTTATCAATACTTCTCTGCTGATGGAAAGCTACTTTAGTGACTGCGTTTACATGAGGGATAAAACAGAGCTCAGTGTTGAAGATCACACCCAGGTTTCATACTTCAGGTTTGGTTTATGAAGCTACAGAACCAGGTTCCTCAAATCATTATTTAATTTTTTTTCATGATTTAATCGTAGAACATTTTGCGACATCCACTGCAAAACATCTGACACACAGTCAGTTAGTCTGTCTATTTATTCTTGATCTTCAGAAGGAACAGAAATGTATAATTGGGTTTCATCAGCATAGCTATGAAAATTTATACTATGCTTCCTAATAACATCACCCAGAGGTGGCATTCACAAAGAGAAAAGCAAAGGCCCTAAAACTGAACATAGAGGGACTCCACAAGAAATGGCAAATCTTTTTGATGAATGATTTCCAAGTGAAACCATAAATTGTTTCTTACCTAAATATGATTTAAATCATTCTAAAACTGTGCCTGAGAAGCCGACCCAGCATTCAAGACGCAGATGATTTTATTCTCTCACCTCTGGCCTCTCTCTGTGTGCTGTTCTTCTCCAGAGGAACTCATTGTGGAGCTCATGTCTCCTGCAGGTCACAGCTGAAACTTGAAATCAGAGAAACAGAGCAGGACACACAGTTACTCCGCTCCAGAATCACCGCCTCAGATTCAGCTCTGCCTCATCAGCCTGTTCACTTACAGGGAAGGTATTAAAGTCACCAGGTCAGAAGGTCAGTTCTGTTAGTTAAGACTCCAGTAAAACCCACTGAACTGATCTTCATTCATATCAGTCAGAACCTGCAGCTCAGATTTACAGATTCACCGTCTTTCACTCCTGAACTGCTCGATGTTTATCTCCTCACAAAATGGAGCTGCTGAATTTCGCTTCCCCTTAAACTGGTTTGAATTGAAGCTGAAGGGGAAGTGTAGCTTCTGCCGTGTGACTTTCAGCCTTTCCTAATCCAGTCCCACATATAAAAACAAGTCAACACACTCTCAGACCAAAAAACTACGGCTAGGGTGGTGCATGTGACATGCGTTGTTTCTCTTTATTGTTGCTGTTTAGCAAGGAAGACCCAGTATTTTGTGCTTCTTTGAAGGTCAGACACGCTGACTGTGCTCTGTGATTAATCCTAATTAATTCTTTTAAAATATCTGACATCCATCAATGTTTGACAGATTACCACAGGATAACATGTTATGTTCAGTTAGTGGTCCAAATTAGTAGATATTTTCATGCTATTTCTGAGTTTTTTGTAAAGATTGCAAGCAAAAAGAAGGTGGTGTAAAACTAGTTGCTAAGCTCATGTGTTTTGCCAGTTTTAGTTTAATGTGACCTGTTTTATATTTGGGCTTGGGAATTGAAACTGTTTAAGAAGTAGATGTATTTATTTTTAATTTAATGACAGCAGTGGATGCCACTGAGCGCTGTGTACATTTTAAAGGGAAGAAACTGTGAATGTTGGTTAGAATGTTAAATTGAGGGTAAGTTAGAAGTGGGAAGAACTGCTTAATTGACACAGTATTGTGTGCTTCCTTGAAGATATGCCAAGCTGCTGTCTGAGCCTGACAATAAAATGGCGCCACCTGTTGATCCCAGGCATAGTTACAGTTGCTAGACTACGAAGGACCAACTGAGTGAACCACTATGCTTGATGCTGGGTGAATATACACCACCCTGAAGCAGAAACGTGCTGCATCTCGTGTTAGTTAAGCATATTAAAAACAGAGTTCACCATTTGTGGTTGAAACAGGCTGAGGAATGACCTTTCCCTGAATTTGTATTGGAGTGTATATTTTTATCCTAACAAAGTGTGACATCATACGTTTATTTTCAGAGACTCCCAGGACCCCCTGTATTTCCCACTTTGGTTTTTGGTTCTAGCAAAATATTGTTTGTATCATGTTTGTTTTCTTTTGTCAAACTTCTTTAGAGGTCTGAAATACAAAACATTCAGTAAAAAATACTTCACATTTTTATAAACATTACCGCAGGAACATCTCTACTGTAAATCAGGAAACCATAAACAAAACTACAGCAAGCGTCAAAGTTTCCCATATTCACTCCAACCCGTCTCATGATCCCTGTGGCCCTAGCACTGCTTTGTCTCAGCGCTAGTGGACCTGTGTGTTTAACATGCTCGTCACTTTCTGTGTGTTTACAGGAATACCAATTTACAATTTATATTTATAATTTATTTTATTTTATTTTATTTTATTTTATTTTATTTTTTTCAGGCATTAGTGGTTTTGTCCATTGATCCCTTGAGGTTCTTTTTTTTTTTTTTTTTTTTTTTTTTTTTTTTTTTTTTGCCTGTCTTGTCTGGCAGATTTGCAATCAGAATTATGGTCAGACTGCGTTACTGTGCCAAACAGATTTACTTTTCCAAAATGAGCACTATAGATTATAGGCTCATCTTGTCAGTGTTTCTTTTTCTTTATTTATTTTTTAATTATTTGATTTCATTTTGTTTATACATTTGATATTTTAATGAAAATGTGTTAGCATCATGCCAGACTTGACAGGCCAGGGGAATCTGTAAAGAAGGGAGAGGAGAGATAAGCGGGGGGGGGGGGAGGGTAAAAAAGGGAAATAACATAAGGGCAGAAAAAAAGAAAAACACAGCGCAAATGCCACGGCGATGGTTCACCAACTGCTGCTCCTGAGAAAAGAGAAGAAAGTGTACCTGAGACGTACAGCACTTGGAGATACTACACAAATGACTGTGATGTATGTGTATGTGAGTGTGTGTGTTTGTGAGTGCAGTACAGTATAAATTTGTCACAAGATGCACTCAATATCGAGGGCAGAAAGCTGCAACAACATCCCCCCAGAGGCCAGAGGAAGGCAGAGAAAGACCAGGGAATCCCGCCCGCCGCGGCCCCCCCAGGAGCAGTGGAGACCCTGGGCCGTATCTCCCAGTGACCCCTGCATACCCACCCCAGCGGAAGGGAGAGGGGGACTCCGGACAGCACCCCCCCCAGCCATGGAGCGCAGGTCCAGGGGAACCAGAGGAACCAGAGCCGCCCCCAGGATGCCCCTCCCCATCACGAGGCAGCAGCAAAGACCCAGCGCCTCATACGCCCGAGAGCCAACCACCACCCAGCAGGGCCCCATCCCCGCCGAGGGGCCTTGAGCCACCCCGGAGCCCAACCACCCAGGGGAGCGGGCCAACCGTCACGCCGGAGTACCAGGCCAGGCCCTGAAGCCCCAAGGCGCCCCCCATCTGGGGGGGAAGTAGCAACCACAGGGGAGCAGCCGGGAGAGGACCGGGGACAACAATCCCCCGACCCAGAACTAGCTGTCCTCACATACACTCAACCTCATATATACATCTACATACCTTCACTCCCTTATATTCCTCCACCCCTATATATACACCTACGCACACATACCTCCACACCTATATACATTCCTACATACATACATACACCCACATATATACATACACATCACCCCAATATGTACAAACACCCACCCATATATACATCCCCCCGTCCCCCTAGATGAGGTGGGGGCGAATGGAAAGGCCAGCCAGTAACAGTTTGTATATGGATGCATACATGGGACAAACGTGCACACGTGCGGGGGGGCGCGCACACGGGAGGAACATGCACGACTGCACACGAGTCCGAGGGCGCACGCCAGGGAAGAATGCGCGCGGGCGCACAGACGCCCACACCCACCCAACCATACAATGCCACATGGCTGGCACCGCCATACCGGCCACCCTCCGCGGCGGGGGCGGCGGGGGCCCGGGCAGCAACCCCAGAACGCCAGGAATGCCCCCGGCCCAGCCCCTGTTCCGGCGTTCAACACCCCGCCCCGGTAGGGAGCAGGAAACGGGTGAGGGATGACCTTCCCACCCTTCCACCTCCAGTGAAGTGTTGAGTGCAGGAGTTGGTGTATATGAATGTGGGGTAGTGTGTGATACTATGGTGTAGTTAAAATTGGGGGGACAGGTGTGTAGGCAAACATGGGCTAAGCACCGGGCCACTGGTCTGCAGTGTCCATCTACACTGTCCCCTCAAAAGCCCTGAATGTCTAAAGTGCAGTAAAAACTGAGGGACAGACAGTCGTCAGGAGACGAGTGAGGCTATGACAGCGGGTCGACCTCATTGACCCCCGGCAACATGCCTGCCCCCAGGATCCTAAATGTATGAGTACTGTGTGTGTTTGTGTGTGTTTGCTTGGGTGGGGGAATAATGTATGTATGTGTGTGTGTGTGTGTGTGTGTGTGTGTGTGTGTCTGGGGGTGGATGGAGGGGGGGTATGTAGGTCCAGAGGCAATGATCCTCTGGAAGAGGAGAGCCAGCTGACTAGCTGGCTCATGAGGCTCCGCGTTTCACTGTCCCCCCGCTCGAGGCAGGATGAGGTCGGCCCAGGGAGGTCACGGAGACACCCTATGCCGCCACCCCGCCCAAGCCCCCACCTCCCCCACCGCAGAGAGCAGCCCGCCCAGCAACACCAACCACACAGCACCACATGCCCATGCGAACGCGGGCGTCCACACATCCACACACCCCCCCCCACCGCACACACCCCCGGACCCACACACAGCCCCCCCCCCCCGCACACACACACCCCCACACATACACACACCCGTCCCACATATACATCTACCCTCATGTGTACCCACACATTCACTTAGACATATATGTACACCTAGACACATTCATCCTCTATATACACCCACACATCCACCTGCTCTCATATATACACCTACACATAGACCCCCACATCTATATACACCTGTACCGAACCATTCCAGTCAAACAACAACAGACATCAACGAGACTGAAGACAGAAGACAAGCTGGCCTGAGTCAGGAACCCATTGCCCCCAGTCCACCCCACACCCCCCCCACTGGACACCGCCCCACCCCCGCCACTCAGGCACCCCAGAACCCCAAGGCACAGACCCGACGCCCCGATGCAAGGTCAACCCGCCCCACCCGGTGGTGCGCCCGCAGCGGCGCAAGCCATCCCCGCACGGGCAGGGACCCAGCATGGGGTCGGGCGGCTCTAAGGCATCGGGCCCCGGGTCCCGCCACTAGCCCCGGAGGGGAGGCTAGCTACCCCACCCAGGGCCTGCACCCGCCCTCCACGCATCCCCGGACCTGCACCCGAGGCAAAACGGCGGCGCCCCCCAAGCCCCCACCCATCCACCACCAACCAGGGCAAGCACACAGACACCCCAGGTCAGCCGCCGAGGCCCCCCAGCTTACTCAGGAAGTTACCGACACAAGCAGTCATCCCAGAGTCAATTCCCAGCCACCAACTAGGCCACCCGGGAGATGAAACCACAGCCAACCACCCCGACTAACTAGTGGAGTTGATCAGTGGGAGCCAAAGAGAGTTAAATTCCTCCAACTGGTTTTTAGAGGAAGCAGACATTCTTTCCAGACTAATGTGATCAAATAATAAATTTTTGTAAAGAGTAATATGTAGATCTTTTTTTTGCTTCCAGTTAATGAGGATGGTTTTCTTGGCGATGCATAGGGCAGTGAGAACTATGTGTGATGTATTTGCATCCATAACCAATTCACTGACGTCTCCTAAGATGCACAGTCTGGGTGAGGTTGGGATGCAACATTTAAGCCACGTGGACAAGTCTGTACATATCCTGTGCCAGAACATCTGAACAGGCCTACAATCCCATATAGCATGCAGATAGTTATCGGTTACATTGGCTGTACAGTGGGTGCATATGTTTGATTGTGCTAGGCCCATTTGGAACATCCTTTGTCCTGTATAATGTATTCTATGAAGGACTTTGTATTGTATAAGTTGTAAGTTGGGGCTTTTACTTATTTTGAAGATATTTGAACATATTTCTATCCAAAAGCTTTGATCTTGATTGATAGAGAGATCACGTTCCCATTTGGCTATCGGGAGGGAGATTGAGTCATCAAATTTTATTAATAATTTGTACAGTTTTGATAATAATTTAGGGGTACATAAATTTAAAAATTCAGTTACCCATGTTGATATTTCCAGATTTAGTTGGTTGGGATTAAATCTCTCTTGAATGATGGATTTCAATTGTTGATATTCAAGAAATTTACTGTTGTTTATTCCATATTCTGATATGAGTTCCTGGAATGTGATAAAGTTTCCCTCTTTAATAACATGTTCTAAATTTTTTATTCCCTTTTCACGCCATGATGTGAAATTTAGTACTTTCTTATTCTGACAAATGTCTGGATTGTTCCAAATGGGTGTTAGTTTGCATGGAATAAGTGGAGACTGAGTTAGTTTTAGAAATTCCCACCAGGCTGTCAGTGAGCTATTTATACTGAGGCTTTTAAAAGCGTCGTGGCGCTTAATATTAGAGCTAATGTATGGTAAGTCTGAGAGTTTTGTTTTTCTACAGAATGCTTGTTCTAGGTCCAACCATGGACTGTCTAGTAAGTCAGGTTTGATCCATTTTGAAATGTATTGTAATCTATTGGCTAAGAAATAATTATAAAAATTTGGTAGTTCTAAACCACCATTGTTTTTCGGCTTTTGTAGAGTTTTCAGACTTATTCTTGATGGCTTATTTTTCCATAAGAATTGTGAGATGTTTGAATCTAAGGACTTAAACCAAGCAGCAGGGGGTTTATTTGGGATTAGTGAGAATAAATAGTTGATTTTTGGTAAAACCATCATTTTAATGGTAGCGACTCTCCCCATGAGTGATATAGGTAAGGCGTTCCAACGTTTGAGATCATCTTCTATTGTTTTCAGTAAAGGGATATGATTTAACTGCACTAAGTCTGATAGCCTAGCAGAGACATGTATGCCTAAATATCTAATATTACCTGATTGTAGTGGAATGGCGGTTGTGTTCTGGAAACTACAGTTTATAGGCAAAACTGTTGATTTTCCCCAGTTGATGGAATAATCTGATATAGAAGAGAAGCTATCTATTAGTCTAATTGTATTCGGGAGAGAAGCTTGGGAGTTTTCCAGGAAAAGTAATACATCATCTGCATAAAGACTTATCTTGTGGTTTGTAGTTTCTGTGTTAATTCCTTTAATATTGGTATTTTGTCGAATTGCTGCTGCTAATGGCTCAATGAAGATAACGAAAAGTGAGGGTGATAGTGGGCAGCCCTGCCTGGTGCCCCTCTGCAGAGTGAAGCTTTGTGAAGTGATATCGTTTGTCCTAACACGTGCACTAGGAGAGCTATGTAAGGTTTTGATCCAGTTTATGAAGGATGAACCAAATCCGAATTTGTGTAGGACTGCTAATAAATATTTCCAGTTTACCCGATCAAATGCCTTTTCTGCGTCTAAAGATACAATGGTTGTTTCTAATTTGTTAATTGTGCAGTAATCTATTATGTTTACTAGTCTGCGTGTGTTATTGGCTGATTGTCTACCCTTGATAAAACCTGTCTGGTCAGGATGTACTATAAGTGGAGTGATTTCCTCTAATCTTCTGGCAAGGACTTTGCAAATAATTTTAAGATCTACGTTTATGAGTGAAATTGGGCGATAGCTAGAAGGCAGTGTAGGGTCTTTGCCTGGTTTAAGAAGTAGGCTAATGTTAGCAGAATTCATGTCTGGGGACAGTACGTTCTCATTTTGAATTTGAGTTACCATTCTGAAAAAGGTTGGTTCTAGCACAGACCAGAATTCTTTGTAGAACTCTACTGGAAATCCATCTGGGCCTGGGGCTTTGTTATTTGGTAGATGCTGCAGGGCTTCATGTAATTCGGGTAAAGCAAGTGGTGAATCCAGTGCAACAGCTTGTTCATTTTTCAGCTTGGGGAGATTTATATTATTAAGAAATTCTTCAATAGCTGCGTTAGAAGGATTAATCTGTGATGAATATAAGGCTTTGTAAAACTCTTTAAAAGCTTTATTTATTTGTTGTGGATCATGAGTAATGTTTCCAGTTGAGACTTTAATAGAAGAGATAGTTGTTTTTTCTTTATTTAGCTTTAACTGGTTAGCAAGGAATTTTCCGGATTTATTGCTATGTTCAAAGTTCTGCCAACGCAACCTTTGCAGTAAAAATTGTGTCTTTTTGTCTATTATTTCATTTAATTCTAGTTTGAGTTTTCTCAGCTTGCTCATTGTGTGTTCTTGTGGTGAAGCCGCATGGGCAGCTTCTAAGGATTTTATTTTTTCTTCCAATTCTAACACCTGTATTTTTTCTTTTTTTTTCTTATGTGTGCAGTAGGATATTATCTTCCCCCGCATTACTGCCTTTCCTGCTTCCCAAAGAACACACGGTGATGTTCCTGGCAGGTCGTTATTTTCTAAATATGTTGTCCATTCCTTTTTGAAATAATTAATGAAATCTTGTTCTTTAAGTAATGATGTATTTAATCTCCAGTTCCTATTTGTTCCTATATTTATAATTTATAATTATAATTTATAATTATAATTTATAATTTCAGCCTAATTTCTATTCTTCTTACCTGTAGCCAGTGGTTGTTTACTCAGTTCCAGGTCTAAATCTCCACATTACTGTTATTTTCTCTTTTCTTGGACATGGGTTTGTATGAAGGAGAGAGAGGGATTGTAGATTGTTGTACACGTAGTGTTGTTATTAGGCTGTACTGGACATATACAGGCATTTGTTTAATTCCTTTAATGTTCCTGGTTTATTCTAACCAGTTTTACATTCAGGACACAGAAGGTAAAATGAAGTAAAGTTTGAAATAAATAAATAACGTAAATAATGTAAAATCATAGCATAACAGAAAAGAGGCTCTCTCTCTCTCTCTCTCTCTCTCTCTCTCTCTATATATATATATATATATATATATATATATATATAGAGAGAGAGAGAGAGAGAGAGAATGTGTGCATGTATGTAAGCCCACTGTTCTGGTCCCTCAATAAGGCAAGTGCAACAGTAAGTTGGTTCTGAGCTTTTACTGGAATCACATCTGCTGGAGCCTGACTGAGTGTAATCAGAGGGAATACAGCAGCTAGTCAGTATTGTGCTTCTCCACTCTTGCTGCATATCTCTTCAGTGGCAAAACCGAACTGAACTGAAACTGCGAAAAACCCACTACATATTAATACGGGTAGTCAACTAAAAAGCTGCTTTAATAAAAGCTGAAGAGGAGTACTGCCTGTATTCCCCGTCTACCATCATGACTGACTGAGGTGCCTTTTACACTTCAGGCCCGCAGTTCGTTTAAGACTCACTGAACTTTACTTAACCAAGATTCCAAAAAGAAAGAAACCCAATATTGGAGTTAACAGTTAAAAGGTCTTCCAAGTTGCCAGAGCACAATAAATAAAACAAGATTTAAAACTATTGGTAAAAATATGCAGTGATCTAATCCCTGTAAGGAGGTCTGTAAAAACTGTTTTAATAGTCAACACAGATATGATGGTGTACGATTGGAGCTCTAGGAATAAATAATATCCAATGTTTATTGCACCTCACAGATAAAGAGTTACTGGTAATAAACCTAAGTCCGAAGGCCTGAGTATGTAAGCTGAAGTAGGCACATATAAAATATCACCATAATCATGATGGAGAGAAATGTTGCAATAAGCATTTTTCTACATTGAAAAGGAAAACTTATTTTATCTTTAAAATAAACCACATTTTTGCTTTGAATTTTCTTTATTTACATGATATTTAAAAGTTATTTTCTCATCTTGCTGAATTCCAAGGTACTTGTTCTCTGTAACTCTTCCCAGTTATAAACTCTTCATGGTAGAGCTACCACAGTTGTAATGCATCCACCGAGTCCCAGCGTGGCTCTGGACTCCTCTGGGAGATCACATGACTTCTGAACTTCCGGTTCAGAGCGGTCTAGCCGTTGTTTTTGTGTTTGACCGTTGCCTTTTCTTCTTTCGACTCTGCCTTTTTGCCCTTGGCCCTTGGGATTGCTTGCGTCATCATCTGTCTCCTGTTTTATGGCCTTTTTGCCTGCATCTACAACGATGCCTTTGCCTCTCCCTCTTGGACTGCACGCCTTGTGTTATGTACATCAGTTTGAATTTGCTATGCCTTTTGGATTTGACCCCTGCCTGTTTTGTGATGATGACTCTGGACTTTGAATCCTTCAGTAAAGCCTCAGTTGTGTTTTAAATCCGCGAGTGTTTGAATCTGGTTGGCACGTTACAAGAGTCAATATGTTGGCTCTGGTAAACAATATAAATGTAGCTTTTTTTGGCATTAAGAATAATTTGTGATTAGGATCTAACACTTGTAAATAATCAAAGCAGAATTGGAAGGTCTCAGATGGTGAATATTCTGCATTGGCAGAACCGTCATTTACATAGAGGAGTACATTACAGCCAGTTATGAGATAAGGAAATTATGTTATCTATGTAAATTTCAAACAAAACAGGCCCCAGAAGTGAGCCCTGTGGAACCTCTTCTAAAACTGATACAGAAAGAGATTTAATATTACCAGTAGCTACACAATGCTGTTGGTCTGTAAGGTAATTATGAAGCCATTTATAAGCATTATAATCAAAGCCAATGCTTTTAACATGTCAATAAAAGCAAAACTGCAATACTTCTGAGGCAGTAACAATCTAAAAAAGACAGTAATAAGTCCTGTTTTTCTCTAGAAACCAGACTAGCAAGCACAAGTTCTTTCAAATCACTCCATCCTCGCCAAGCTGAGATGACCCTAAACTGAGTTAGCTTGTTGTGCATGTGATGTGCCCTCCAAAAAATATTGGGGGCTGTCCTAAAACAGAGTTGAGGTCTTTACATGCCCACTCTGTATATAAGTCAGGTAAATTAGCTGCTACTGATCTAAATATCCCTGTATATTTTATACCAGTAAAATATAAGTTGACCCCTATGGATAGTGAAGCCATTTTCTTCTGCTCAATGCCGCATATCAAAACAAATGTTGTAAAAATAATGAATAAAGAAATAAATAATGAATATACAACATATCCATGTCCAGTTCCACCCAATATCTAGGTCCCC
Source organism: Pygocentrus nattereri (assembly GCF_015220715.1). Taxonomy (NCBI): domain Eukaryota; kingdom Metazoa; phylum Chordata; class Actinopteri; order Characiformes; family Serrasalmidae; genus Pygocentrus; species Pygocentrus nattereri. The sequence goes on from NC_051219.1 coordinate 1,239,249, forward strand.
AAGGTAATGCGATACTACTAGAGCTGGGAGGATGATGGCTAGCACATGCTTCCTCCATCGTCCCACAGTTTCTTAGCGTGTAGTAAGTCTACGTTGGCTGGATAAAATATTAGTGGTAGAAATCTAATTCCATATGGTGATTATTAATGAGACTTTTACTTCTGGAACCAGACTGCTCAGTTTTCACTGAGAGTGAATGTGTGTTTAAGTTGAGACTTCATTGTCTCCTCATAACCCTCTGTGTGTGAAGCTCATAACAGCTCATCCGAATCCTGTGGGTTGATGCTGTAAGACAGAGAAAAGAAGAAAAGAGTTTATTACACAACAGAAATAGATGCTTTTTTTGCATTGGGCTTGATGAGTAAGAGAAGATGACTAAGATTTGCTTTGTGGAAGTCCACGAAAACAAAAAAGACTCTCCTTCTGTGAGCTATCAAATCATAGAGCAATGTGGTCTTTTGTGTTACAATTATAGTTCATACTGGCTTAAGAACCAGTAAATGTAGATCCGTAAATGTAAGCAGCAAACATCTGTTTACACAAAAGTAAAGGATGGTGTCCCACAAGGTTCTGTTCTAGGACCTGTACTATTCTTATTATATGTGCTACCACTGTGTAATGTGGTCTGTAAGCATTGCATCAGTATTTATTATTATTATTATAATTTTATTAGGTGCTAGTAAAAGGTCAGACCCCCTTTTTCCTTCAGAACTGCCTTCTTCGTGGCATACTTTCAACAAGGTGTTGGAAACGTTCCTCAGAGGTTTTGGTTGGTTATTTGAGTTCCTGTTGCCTTTCTCTCATCTGGAACCAGTCTGCCCATTCTCCTCTGACCTCTCACATCAACAAGGCATTTTCATCCACACAACTGACCGCTCACTGGATGTTTCCTCTTTTTCGGACCGTTCTCTGTGAACCCTAGAGATGGTTGTGTGTGAAAATCCCAGCAGATCAGCAGTTTCTGAAATACTCAGACCGGCCTGTCTGGCACCAACAACCACGCCACGTTCAAAGTCCCTTAAATCCCCTTTCTTCCCCGTTCTGATGCTCGGTCTGCACTTCAGCAAGTTGTCTTGACCACCTCTACATGCCTAAATACAGTGAGCTGCGGCCGTGTGATTGGCTGATCAGCTATTTGTGTTAACATGCAACTGAACAGTATCCTCAGTATCATTTTGACTTGGTCTTAGTCTCAGAGTACGGTAGACTCAGAAATTGTTCTGGAGGCCAGCCGCCCCAGTAACTTACTGCAGTTTCTCCAGTTTACAGCAGGGATCCTCCAACAGATCAGAGAAAAGCTTCACTCCTGACTCTCCTGGTTGATTGCCAATCACATCCAGCTCTCTCAGCTGTGAGGAGGGGTTTGATTTTAGAGCTAAGGCCAGAGCCGCAAAGCCTTCATCTGTAATACTGCAGTTATAAAGACTGCACAAAGAAAGAGAAAAATACACACACACACACACACACACACAAAAAACTAAACAAAATAATGACCATAAGGTTACATAAAAGCTACAAATATAACAAGCTTTATGTGTTTGTGTGCATGTGTGTTGAGTGAAAAACATCTACATATTTACATAAATATGTCAGCTTATTTGTTGTTAGGGACGTCTAATAATGAGATTGTAATGGAATGATTGAAGTCTTAATATATAAAAGCATAAATAGACAGGTCAGTGCTGAGCACCAGTAATATGAAAAATGTTTGTAAGACAGAACTGACTCCATAAAATCTGCTCAAATTAAGAAAAAATAAGGTTAAATGTTATTTTTATATTTTATGATACCGACTTGTGATTAGATATAGAATATAATATATATAAAATATATTTAAAACTTTTTCACACTTTTTGTGTTGTGCCACCCAGCTGATCTGTACAGGCATACTGCATGAACACTGACAAATTCACAAGGACACTTTAGGGCATTTTCTAAACATGATATGTCCTGCAATGTCACAACATCAGGCTACACATTTTTACTAGCAGTAGTACAACAAGGCAACAAAGTCAACACCATGAAGCATGAACCCCATCAAGCATCCCAGGTTAAAACCTATTGGCAGAACAGGCATTAAAAACATGTTTATGGACCATTTATGTCTTAAATTTAAGGAGTATATGCACAAAACTACACATTTGCAATAGAATTTTGACAAAGCTTATTTCAGCTTTCATGGTGAAGAAGCATTATAAGTATGATATGCAAAGGCCAAAAATGCAGCAACACTTTAATACAAGTTTATGTTTTCTAAAATGACACTTTTGCAGAATCACTTTAACAGCTGCCCCAGGCACACTTTTGACCACAGCTGAAGCTTTAAATTCAAAATACACAACATATCCATGCACTGATGAAGAACCGTTAAAGAGCTGTTAAAGGGCCAGAGCTTGATATCAATCTTTAAGCATTGATTGGAGGACTGAAAAAATAAGGTGAAGCTTTGGAGCAGCTGACTGGACTACACCTCACATATTCAGGAATGAGGTTGAGAGTGTAATGATTTTGATTGGCCACAATAAAATAACAGCCCTAAAAAACAAATAACATTTCTTTACACACTTCATAAATTGATTCAATCGAGTAGGCCTGTGATCAATCTGGGTAGGTCTGGTTGTTCATAGCCAGATTGCTCACAGGTTTATGCAACAGCCTTGACCTTGTCAACCTTGACGTAATCAAACTAGGAGCAGCGCTGGATAAGAGAACGGTTGGCATAGTTGAATAATGAAGAATGTATGAGAAGGACTATTTGTTTGAATTAGTTATGCCCATATATTTTATAAAATACATTTACACTAAATAACACCCCTGTTTATGTACACATGATGTGCATTTGCATTATAGTGTGTTTATACAGATGTTTTTATATTATTTTTTTCAGCATCCTCTTATCTGTTACCTTCGTTAATTGTCTTCATCACTTTTGCTTTATTCTATCATACTTTTCTGTATTGTGATTATCTTTGGGTCAATTATAAATTCACTACTCAAGGTATAGTTACGCTGAAGCACAACAACCATGCAGACTCATCTACATCAACAATGATACTGATCTCACCTCACCGTCTCCAGTTTACAGTGTGGATTCTTCAGTCCAGCAGAGAGCAGCTTCACTCCTGAATCCTGCAGTTTATTGTAACTCAGATTCAGTTTTTTCAGATGTGAGGAGTTTGAGCTGAGGGCTGAGGCCAGCACTGCACAGCCTTTCTCTGTGATATTACACCAACGCAGCCTGGAAGAGAAATGCAAATACATCAGAACACCATCAGCACACATGCTGTATGAAGGGATTGACTCTTTTACAATGATATACATGATGTACATTTTGTCAGAGCATTATTAATGAAGAAATTCCCTGTTGCATTGCTGCACTTCACACACATTTAGCACATATGAAACTGCATGATTGGTACGGACAAAACTGGTATGAACCCACACCAGTGGGATCTAACAAATGCATGTACCACAATTAATACTTTCTCTTTTCCTTAAGTAAAATCAAAGCTAAAGTAATGGTGCATTAACTTTTGCCAGAAAATGTTTTTTTAAAAGTTTGTTAAAGCTTTTTTTACTTATAAAATCAGTATGTGCAACATTTCACAATGGTATTTCCACCCCTCAAAATTAATTATCAGTTAGTGGTTCCCATAATTCCCCAAAGGCATGGTAGAGATAGTAAAACACCAAAATTATTTTTAAGTCATGGAAAAAATGTTATGATATTGTTCTCCATTGTTACAATATAATAGTGATCATTGATAAAATCACATCACATATCGATTGAGGATTTAATAAGGTCAGGATTGATAATGACTCCATACCCGTCTGTTAGATCAGTACTCATAGTATTACTGCCAACACTGCAGCAGCTTTATGTATATCCATACATGAAAACATTCATGCTGTCAGATCAATACAACAAAATGATGTGTGACATCATAACTGATCTGAAAATCTTCTGTTTTTTGTTGATGTGATAATGACTTTCATTCACCGTGTCTGATACGAATTTCTAAACAAAAGAACAAAAGTCCAAAAAAGTTGTGACTGTACAAGAATATAAATAAAAACAATGATTTGTAAAACCCTTTTTTGACCTGTATCCAGCTGAAATCAGTAAAAAAGACAAGATATTTGATGCTACAACCAATTAGCTTTGTTTTGTATTTAAATATACTCATTCAATATTTGATGACTGCAGCATGTTCTTAAAGGGTACAGGGTCTCTGCTGTTTATAATGTGCCACACATTTTCAATGGGAGACAGGTCTGGACTGCAGACAGGCAACAGCACACATTTCCACTTTGCATCAGAACATCTCAGATGAGCTTTAGCCCAGAGACGTCAGGGTGTTCCTAGATGTTGAAAAGTCACCATCAGTTTGTGAGGTAGAGGCTTGGTTTGTATTAGCAGATGCAGTGATAAACTGTGTTTACTTATAAGGGTTTTCTGAAATGTTCCCAAGTCCATGTTGTTATACTCATTACAGAAGCATGTCTGCTTTAAATGCAGTGCCGTCTGAGGCATCAAGGGTCATGGGTGTTCAATACTGTTTTTTTGGCCTTGCCCTTTATGCAGAGACTTCTCCAGATTCTCTGAATCTTTTAGTAATGCCTTGCACTATAGATGGTGAAATCTCAATTTCCTGCATTTATGTGTTGTGAAATGTTGTTCTTAAATTGTTAGACTGCTCCCTTCATTTGAGACCCAATTGTGACAGTTCCTGCAGCATCTGTTACCTAGACAGCTGAAACTGTTAAATATTGAATATCTATTCAAATTTCTTTTCAGCTAAATATCTGTAAAAGACAGTTTACAAATCAATGCTTTCTGTTTCTATTTGCTGTGATCATCTTACCTAAGTGTCTCAACTTTACAGTGTAGATTCCCCAGCCCAGCAGAGAGCATCATCATTCCTGAATCCTGTAGGGTTTCATTGTAACTCAGGTCCAAGTGTCTCAGACTTGAGGTCTTTGAGCTAAGAGCTGAAGCCAGAGCTGCACAGCCTTTCTCTGTGAGACCACAATTAGACAGCCTGGGATGAAACACATAGGAAAATGCACTTCACAATGAGATCTCTTTTAAAGATCTGCTATATTTTCTAGATAAAACTGAGCAAGTTTTAAGATGCAAAACCTTTTTCTCATCCAACATATTCCAACTTCATGAGAAGCACAACAATTTTTTTTAATAAGCAATAAACTGATAGTTATGTAGCTCTATTTATAACTAAAACAGTAAATACCAAAAGAAGAAAATACAGCTCACTATTATCTTATGAGACACAAGCTTCTCATTTTATCATAAGACCTATTTGGAGCAGTAATGAGATGAAGAAGAGATTCCTGAAGTCACACCTGAGTATTTGAGATTCACGAGTGACAGAAATATTACTTATCAACATCTGAATCTAAAACATGTCCATGTGTGTGTGTGTGTGTGTGTGTGTGTGTGTGAGCGAGAGATTGCACTTCCCACATTCAAGAACATCAAAACAGTACAGCCAAAACATAAAAAACCCTCAAAATTCTTCAGCAGCCAATATATTTCAGTGTGTCCATGTTTGAAATTGTTTGTGTTTGTGTGATGTACATTCACAGAAATACAGTGATTAACTTTCTTCAGTTTCTCCAGTTTACAGGATGGATTCTCCAGTCCAGCAGAGAGCAGCTCCACTCCTGAATCCTGCAGTTCATTGTAACTGAGGTCCAGTTCTCTCAGACTTGAGGAGCTTGAGCTGAGAGCTGAAGACAGAATTTCACAGCTCTTCTCTGTGAGATTACACTCACATAGTCTGGGAGATAAATTCCATCAAACACACACAAACACACAGTAAGAGACAATTAATAACAAGAAATAATTAATAGTCAAAACACTGGCTTTTTTCTTACATGCATGCACAAGCACACATTAAGTGTTTCCACATTTACAACATGTAAGCATAACTTCTCCAGCAGCTGCAGTTGTCAGGAGCCAGGGCATCAACAGGATCTAGCTAAACACAAGACTTCCTCCCATTTATAACTATAAGTATTTTTCTCAAATCTATTTAGTGCTAAGCGGGTTGTTTCCTATAAGTATATTGGTTCCACTATGACTGGCAAACAAAAAAGTTTAGTGATGCACTCTTCTTCCAGTATGTGCCCCAGAACAACCTACAGTCTCAAACACCCCTAAACTTCTCATTTAAGAATGGGCTCATCTTAAGATCCCTTTTTTATTTCATCCTGTCCCTTTCTTCATATTAATCCTGCCCTCTCTTCTCATACATCCTTTCCTCCCATAAAATTCCAGATCCTCTGTCCTGCAGTTGCTGACCTTGCTTACAATACTTTAATTAATTATATCAACAAACTTTGCATCTCTGCTCACATAACCCACAGTGATTTTGCCTGCAATTGTTGAAAATTGGATCACTGCTCTACCTCAGTTCACATAGTCTTATGTAACAATGTCTGATTATCTGATACTAGAAGCCTGTGCAGGACCAATTTTTGTCCCGCTCCCACAAGATTTCATTCTGCTTCTGCAGAAATTCTGTTTCATTTGTTCCTCTCACACCTGCAAGCTAAACATTGGTCCCACTCCCAACCGCAGTCCTGTATAGCTGGTTCCATTTGCATAAGTCATGATTAAAAAAGACCATGTCAGACTTGCTTGTAGCCAGCTTCACTGTTGTGTATTTGCCTTTATAAACATCTCTTTTTTATTATATCTTATTCTTTGGCCAGTGCAACTGTCTGTTTGACTATTATCTCCATATTTTGACCTCTGCATTTTGAGGTGGGTTTGGATGATTTTGTATGTGAGTCTGTAACTGCCTTAGTACCAAAACTGTGCAGGAACTGCTGTAGGGTATAGCAAGTATCTGTGTTTGAATTGGGAGCTGTTGAGAAATATGTCATGAAATACAAGAAAAAGAACTCCAAAGTCAGTTATTGTACAAGTTATTAAGTTGTGGTTTTCAAGAGGACAGGAGTTCGCCTTCTTTCCCCTGCCTTCCCTCCTCCCAAGGACATTGAGGACATTGGTGCAGTACCACCTGCATTCAAGGATGTCCGTGTGGCCCCATCTGTACCAGAACACATTGGTGCAACCCATTCGTGTGTATACTGCTAGCACTGCCTTCCCTGACCTGCCAAACTTCCATGACCCCGCCAGTCTCCATGCCTCACGACTGGCCTCTGAATCTCCTGTTCTTTCAATCACTGCTGAGCCTATACCCCAATCACATACCCCGTTTTGCTCTCCCACCCTATGTCCCTGCCCTGAGTTGGGTGATGGGGCTATGTGCCAGACACTTTAATAGACATTATATTTGATCACAAAGTGCCTTGGTGCAGAGCAGGGGTGGGGCCAGTTAACTCTCTTTTCCTTTAAGCTTAGATTATGCTGATATTAACAAGGGCCAGTTGATGCTGATCTGGCACGGGCAGCACGGGCGCCTTTAAAAGGAGCAGAGAAGAAACAGAGAAAGAGGAGACGGACAAGCAGCAGCTGTATCAGAAAAACACTGACAAGCTAACAAGTTCAGCTTAAAGAAAGGACTGAAAAGTCTAGAAGTCACAAAAAAGGTGGCAAGTATTTGTTTTGTTTGATCTATTTTATGTTTGTGATTTTCATATTTACAGAATATATTTTATATCATATTCCTCACTTTCCTATATGTTAAAGACTCTTGACTACCATGAACTGTTACATGATATTGTGATGTAATATGTTTTCTTGCAAGTACTCACATAGCTTTCTGGCATGCTTTGACCACTGGCAGGAGCATCAAGAGTCCTTCTTCTGATGGATCATATTTAAGTAGGTCAAAATCATCCAACTCTTCTTCTGAGTTCAGCAACACAAACACCAGAGCTGACCACTGAGTAGGAGACAGACTGGTACCACTGAGACGACTGTAACCTCTTGCATTCACATATGTTTGGACTTCCTTCACCAGAGAATGATCATTCAGTTCATTCAGACAGTGGAACAGATTGATGGATTTCTCTGGAGAGGGATTCTCCCTGATCTTCTCCTTGATGTACTGGACTGTTTCCTCTTTGCTGTGAGACCTGCTTCCTGTCTGGGTCAGTAGGCCTCGTAAGAGAGTCTGATTGGACTCCAGTGAGAGGCCCAGAAGGAACCGGAGGAAAAGGTCCAGGTGTCCATTCTCACTCTGTAAGGCCTTGTCTACTGCAGACTTGAGGAAGTCTGACATATTGGACTTTTTGAAAATATCAGTGAGATCCATGGTTACCTGTTCTGTTACATCTTTACTGATGAAGGAGAGAAATGCATATAAAGCAGCCAGAAACTCCTGAACACTCAGGTGAACAAAGCAGAACACCCTTTCCAGGTACAGCCCAAACTCTGCTCTGAAGATCTGGGTACAAACTCCTGAGTACACTGACACTAGTTTGACATCAATGCCACACTCTCTTAGGTCTTCCTCGTAGAAGACCAGATTGCCCTTTTCCAGCTGTTGGAAAGCCAGTTTTCCCAGGGCCAGAATCATCTCTCTGGTCTGCTGAAGATCAGTGTCATATTTCCCATGGTACTTTTGGTCCTTGTGTTTAATCTGAAAGATCAGGAAGTTGGTGAACATCTGAGTCAGAGTCTTGGGGATCTCTCCACTCTCTGCTCCACCCAACACTCTCTCTAGAACAGTGGCTGCAATCCAGCAGAAGACTGGGATGTGGCACATGATGTAGAGGCTTCTTGAGGACTTCATGTGTGAGATGATTTTATTGGCCAGGCTCTGGTCACTGATTCTCTTCCTGAAGTACTCCTCTTTCTGAGGGTCACTGAACCCTCGTACCTCTGTTACCAGGTCAACACACTCAGGAGGGATCTGATTGGCTGCTGCTGGTCGAGAGGTTATCCAGAGGAGAGCCGAGGGAAGCAGGTTCCCCTTGATGAGGTTTGTCAGCAGCACATCCACTGAGGCTGAATCTGTTACATCCCACAGGCTCTCATTGTTCTGGAAATCTAGAGGAAGTCGACACTCGTCCAGACCATCAAAGATGAACAAGATTTTGTGGGCATCACAATCCATTGATTTTATCCTTCTTGCTTCTGGGAAAAAGCAATGAAGAAGCTCCATCAGCTTGAGCCTTTTCTTTATCAAACTGAGTTCCCTAAAAGGAAGAGGAAATATGAAGAGGACGTCCTGGTTTGCTTTTCCTTCAGCCCAGTCCAGAATGAACTTCTGCACAGAGACTGTTTTTCCAATTCCAGCAACTCCTTTAGTCAGCACAGTTCTGATGGGTCTGTCTTTAAAGAGGTCATTACATTTGATGGGCTTCTCCAGTGTTGCTGGTCTCCTGGATGCTGCCTCAATCTGTCTGACCTCATGTTCATCATTGACCTCTCCACTCCCTCCCTCTATGATGTAGAGCTCTGTGTAGATCTCATTCAGATTTGCTGTCTTTCCAAATTGGGAGATTCCTTCATTAATACTTTGAAATTTCTTCTTCAGTTTTTGTTTATAGAGAGCCAACAAATCTGATAAGCAAACACCGACAACAAAAATATTAATAAAAGTTTCTGAGCAAATGGAACGATTTGTAGATTAATTGCCTTACATTTCTCCAGGAGTACTGGACTTGTTAATGAGCTTGTCAATTTCTTGCAAGCAGATGTGGCCAACAACAATGTTTGAGTAGATCTATTTCACAGTGTTTCTTTACAATAACAACAATATACAAATCAATATCATAGTTTTCATAGGACCAAATATTACACATCATTTACTAAACACCTCTGAAATGATTTCGGAAATTAAGGGCAACAATGGAATTTAGGACTCTATACAAATATTTCAGAGCACTAAGGAGCATTAAAAAGTCTGGGATACTTAAACATAGGTATTCCCCCTTGATATAGTTTAAGTTTAATACAATACATAATGTGCCCAAAGAACATTTAAAAACACTGTATTGAATAAATATCCAGTGATATCTGCAGTGAATCAGGAACCTTGATGTTTTATGTGATTCATTTAATTCATTTTGAGTTTTCATTTTGACATGAAAGAGGCTGTGAATGAATTAGTATTTTAAAAAAATGTTCCATGATAATAAAACATAAAAACAAAGACCGTTGAATACTATTTTCTAAGCAATGCACATACACCTTACCTTCACTGAGAGCAGGAGCATCGGGAGAGCCTTCAGCCTGAACATTGCTTATACTTAAACTAGAAGCTTCCTGACCTAGAAGTAATATAAATCAGTTAAAAACCTACATAAATAAAACAACCTACAAATCAAGTTGAGAGGAATAAGAACCCAGACATAGTGCCAGATTCATAAAAGTCATAGAGCTATTCATACAGTCACTGTGGCAGTGACTTCACCGTAAAGATTGGTGCACAGACTGGTGGTCACCATAGCAACACAGACAGCAGTCTCACCTAGATAGTAGCTGACTGAATTGACTTATTTGCATTAATATTCACTCAGTTGATTTCCTGATATGTTTCATCTGCAATAAGAAACCATCAAACACTAAAAAGATGTGAGGCTGAAGTTGCTTCTTATTCACCAGCTTGTGATTTTCCCATTTCACCTTAAATGGTATGTGCAGCATATACCATTTAAGGTGGAACGAGAAAAATCAGACAACAAGCTGGTGAATGAGATGTGACTTCAGCCTCGTAAAAAGTCGTTGAGATGTTTTATGATAAACTGTTTTTTTGCAGAAAGGTTTCCTGCCAGAGATGTGAGAACAGCCACTATAGATGAGCTAAAGCTTAAAGCAGAGCAAAGTTTGTGTTTTCATTTACATTTTTAGCCTATACTAGCACATCAGCATGTACTGAGACAAGTTTCCAGCTAAGTTGGTAAAATGGACATAAAGTATCGTGGCTTCCAAGGTGGTCTGATTTTTGTTGAAAGGACAAAATGGCTCTTCTTGGGTTGCCAACCTCTGGCATAGACAATAGCAAGCAAAATTCACATGCAAATATGCTCATACATATTAAAGACCTGCTTTTTATGAATCTGGCCTATAGCAAGGAGGACATAAGGAAAAAAAACTTCTACTGCTTATTGTATACCACATAAAAAATTAAACATAGGAATTAGTCATTCATGGCCATTCCTGCAACATATACAACTTAGCTGTAGATTTAAATGCTCAGCTTGACAAAGAGCTTAGTTTACGTGAAACCTGTTTCTCACCGTCACTTACCTCCAGTTATGTTCACAACTGTAACCGAGCCTTGAAAATGATTTCCATGGAGAAGAGGAGCACAGATGTTTCCCCCTGTCTGAGCTGTTATCTTGGTTGGGACAGGATCGGTGTGAGTGGAAGCTTCCATCTTCTAGCTGAAAAGTTATTGGTCAAGTCAGTAACTTTATTTGGGCAGTTGAAATTTCTTTCTCACCAAAGACTATTTCTGATCCTTTCTCTTCATAAAGTCACCAATGAAAAATTCCACTTTTAACCGGGTTGGACTGGATTAGCTCATCACCACAGGATGTAGCAGTAGAAGATTACTCACAGGCTGAAGAGGACAGGAAGAGGGGCTGCTTGACCAATCACAGCAAACAGGTTAAACAAGTGGGAGTGGTGCAGTTGGACATCCTTGTTAGGTCAGAGTATTGCACCATCACCAAACTGTAACTGCCCCTTGTATTGCGTGGTAATAAGACACTGGCAAATTTATCACATGAACAAAACGTATACCTGCAGGGATGGACGTCTCACAGGTGCCACATTACAATGAGATTACCTTTATATCTGACACTGTTACTCTGCATTCTATACAGGTAACATCATCAGTGGAATATAACTGCAGTATTGCTGTTTTTACTTTGTTCTTTGTGTTTATAGTGTCTGTATGTAGTATTTGTTTATTGACATTATTAACATTCAACATCTAGAAGCCTTTCCAGAAGAGTAGACTCACTATCAACACCTTCATTTCAGAGGAAACACCAGGAAAGTGGTAACTTCCTCCATTCATTGGCTGCACCCACACAACCCCCTTCAGATAAGGCTTCAGTAAAAACCGACAGAACTGCTCGTTATCAAATGCAGAATTACACCGTTCATAAACATCAGCTCAGATTCACTCACCATGTTCCTGAAGTGCTCTTTGTTCCTCTTTTTATTAAGCCAAGCTGCTGAGCTTCACATGCACTCAAACTGGTTTGGACTGGCCTATTTTACCTGAAAAGGAGGTTCAGCTTCCGCATCAAATTTATAAAAAAACCAAGTCTGTTACCCATATACTTCCTCTGCGTGGGACGAGCAGCGCCGCACACAATGGCCATTCACACGCACAGCATTTACTCTGCAGAACGGAGAGCTTCTTCCAAACACACAAACTCAGCTTTGCTCAATAAAGCAATCACTGATAAAGAATGAGGCGTCTGTTTACCCGGCTGCACCCCTGAGACCGAGGAATCATTTTGGAAATGAGTTTTTTCATTGCTGGTTTTCATTGAACACTTTGCTGGCTGGCGCTAGCATGTGCAAAAAATGTGAATGCGCTGCCAGTTTTAAACTGTTTAAACTGTTTTAATGGCATTTAAATGTTAAATGTCATATCGGAAAATAACATACGGCATGTCACGGTCTCATATAAATACCTTATAAGTGCAATTGTAATTGACCAAAATGCCAAAACAATTACAGCATATTACAACCCTGTTTTCAATACAGTTGGGAGGCTGTGAAAATGTAAATAAAAGCAGAATGTAACAATGAGCAAATCATATAAACCCTATATTTCAAAGAAAATAGTACAAAGATAACCTTTCAAATGTGTAAAAAAAAAAAAAATAATAATAATAATTTATTGTTTTTTGAAAAACATGCACATTTTGAGTTTAATGCAAGCAACACAATTTTAAAAAGTTGGGAAGGGGGCAACGAAAGACCGATGGAACATCTCACAACTAAGAATACGCTTATTGGCAACAGGTCAGTAACATGATTAAGAGCATCTCAGAGAGTCTTTCATGTACAGATGAGGTCACCACTCTGTGAAAGACTGCACAGGCATGAACGTTTCTCAATTTAAAATATAAAAGATCTTGGAGATTTCATCATCTACAAAATAACATCATTAAAGACTCAGAGAATCTGGAGAAATCTCTGTCTGTGAGGGACGAGGCTGAACACCAGTATCTGCTGGCCGTGATCTTTGGGCCCTCTGGCAGCGCTGCATTAAAAACAGACATGATTCTGTAGTGGAAATCACTGCATGGGCTCAGAAACACTTCTGAAAACCACTGACTGTGAACACAGTTCATCACTGCATCCACAAACACTGTTAAACTCTAAAACACAAAGAAGAACCCAAATATAAACAGGATCCAGAAACGCTGCCACCTTCTCTGGGCCTCATATCTGGGCCTCTGAGCTCATATAAAAGGGACTAAAGTCCCTTTTTAAAATTTTTTATTCTTTTTTGGAAATTGTGGACATTGCATCCTCCAGGCTAAAGAGGAGACAGACCATCCAGATTGTTATCAGCGCACATTTAAAAAGTCCAGACGCGCATTACAGCACATGACATGGGTGACTTGCACATCTGTGAAGGCACCTTTAATGCTGAATGATAAATATGCAGGTTTGGAGCAACATTTGTTGCCATCTAGATGACGTCTTTTTCAGGGAAGGCCTTGCTTATGAATAGGAACCATTTCACTTTCAAAACTACAGCAGTTGGGGTAACACAGGGGTAAACAGGCCACAGTCTCAACTTTTTTGAAATGTGTTGTTGGCATCAAATTCAAAATGCTCATAAATATTTTTCAAAAACAATAACATTTCTCAGTTTTGACATCTGATATGTTGTCTTTGTATAATTTTCAATTAATTGTAGGGTTTCAGTGATTTGCACATCTTTATATTTTTTGGTTGTACCTTCGGTTTTAAGTATTAACATGTATACAACACACAATGAAAACAGCTTTAAAAAAGTCTCACAATGTAAAGCACAGGCTTAGGGTTAAGCCTGACTCCGATTTCTTTGAACTTCATCCCTCTCTGACTTCTCAGAGTTCTCCTGCCCTGATGCTAAATTTCCCACTATAACAACATTTCTGTGTGTGACCTCAATGATCACCCTGCTAACAAAGACCACAAGAACCATTTAAACCTGATAGTTCTCTTCCTAATGGGAACTGGCTGAATGAGCACCATCAGAGGCCACAAGTTTCCTAAAGAAGACCTTTATAACCTATTTGGGACGTCTCTACCAGAAGCTTTCTTCACTCAGTATGATGTACTGACCTTCTAGTCTGGCTGTTAGCATTAATAATGCCACAGCCAGCACAGCAGCACTGAGGGACAGAGGCCATACTGGACTCTCTAAGATCGACGTTGTCCGAATGAAGAACACTAACTGGGTCCATTCTGTAGGTTAATGATAGTTTTTTAAGCTCAGATTATATAACAAATCAAATCATCAAGCAAGTCCAGGCTGAGACGGCAGTAAAATGCAGTAAATGAATAAAACGAATTATACACTTAAAAGAGAAAAACACTGCTTTTACAGTTCATTAAAAACATTAAAGTTTAATAAATTAGTGAAAAAGGTTTAGAAGTACATTCAATCCACCATCTCTCTCCAACATATCTCACATCTCTCTCTCACAAACACAGGGAGTGTCCCATCTCATCTCCAGACGTTGACCTTTGACCCTGACCTGTGGGATTGTGGTCCACTGCGGCGTCCTCGCGAGGTGGCACTGGGAGCAGAGCGGGACGGAGGCTGACGCTGCTGAAAAAGCAGAGGGAGTTAGGGATATTCAATATAATGTGTGGTAGAGTATAAACAGCTCTGCTGGCTGAAGAGGGGGCAGTCGTGGGCTGGAGGTCAGGGAACCAACCCTGTGACCAGAAGGTCGCCGGTTCGATCCCCTGAACTGACATTCCATGACTGAGGTCTCCTTGATCAAGACACCTAACCCCCAACTGTTCCCCGGGCGCTGTGGATAGGGCTGCCCACCGCTCTGGGCAAGTGTGCTCACTGTTCCCTAGTGTGTGTGTATTCACTAGTGTGTATGCGGTGTTTCACTGCACAGATGGCTTAAATGCGGAGGTGAATTTCGCTGTTGTGGGAATAATAAAGCGGAACTAAACTTGAGCTGACCCTGCAGTGGAATAAAGTGAAGGTTTGACCAGGTCCAACTGAGTAATTGGTGTGGATGAGGTTTAGACTGTCCATGGAGATCATCATGATGATGACTCAGAGACAACTTCTCACGGAACGTAATATAAACACATGAGAGCCACACTGATGAGTGTAACCAGGTACTCATACAGGACTCAGGCAGACAGATCTCTGTAAAAGATAACTTTTACAGCCCAAGGACTGCAGAGCAGGAGTTCCCAATACCTGGTGACCCAACACAGCACAGCTCACTCAATTCAACTCGTTAACTCACTAATTAGCTCCTCATTGGCTGATCAGTGGTGTAGAGAAACTACATTATGAGCAGAGCGAAGGCTTGTAAGGTTGTATCTTCTGACTTTTTTAGGAAAGATGATACAGCCCAGATGTCCAGATGATAAAAAGCTGTTGGTGTGAAACCCCACAGACTTGATGATGTAGCTGCCACGCAGTTACATTCACAATACTGCAAATTTAGAGTCGCTCGACTGAAAAAACGGAACTATAAACTCAGCCCATTGGCTACTTTCTGCTCTCTGAGTCGCTCTATTGCCCCATTGTCCAGTAAACACGGCCTCACTTAGAAGTAAGAACAAAGACGTACAGGTGTGAGAGACACGTTTGCATCTCACCTCTCTCTTTTCGTTCTGTGCTAGTTTGCGGTCCAGATTGGCTCTGAGTGGGTCAGTGCAGGGTTCCTCCGGCCTAAAAACATCAACAATAATCAGACAATAACTCCAAAATGTCCTGCGTGTGGGGCTGAACAATTGTTTTTATTACTGGAAATCTCAAGAGCTGCAGTTTTAATTATATATTACACTGATCAGGTGTTTATCATTTTTCCTTCGCTTGGAATTTTAAACTTAACTTCTTCAACCTCTTCTCTAACGTTTGAATGGAAAGTGGGGGAAAATCCATTAATCGGTTTTAATTTTACTTCATCATTCTCATCATTATTTAATGGTTTGTGAAGTATTACTGCCGTAGTTTGCTGGTAGAACACAGACCTGATGAGGCTGCCGAGGAGCTGCTGGAGTTGCTGGTCGGTGGGCGTCTGAGGTAACGCCAGGCGGAGGAGCCCAGCCAGCTGTTCCAGCTGTGGGTCAGGCTGCCCTCGCAGGACTGAGGGTGTGACCTGTGGTCCACAGGGCATGTGTGTGGAGGAGGGAGGGTTTACGGCTTGCGGAGGAGCTGGTGCTCGAGTGAGGAGGGAATTCACCAGAGCTCTCGGCCCAGAGGAGAAACCGTCCCACTGAGAGTTCACACCTGTAAACATACACATTAGAAGAAGGACACACCCAAGTTAATCCAGACGCCTCAGCCTCAGAAGCTCTGCCCAGAGTTACACAGACCATAGACACTGTATTTCCAGAAGTATTCGCTCGTCTGACTTCACACGCATATGAACTTGAGTGACATCCCATTCTTTAATGGGTTTAATGTGATATCGGCCCACCCTTTGCAGCTATAACAGCTTCAGCTCTTCTGGGAAGGCTTTCCACAAGGGTTAGGAGTGTTTATGGGAATTTCTGTCCGTTCTTCCAGAAGCACATTTGTGAGGTCAGACACTGATGCTGGACGAGAAGGCCTGGCTCACAGTCTCCGCTCTAATTCATCTCAAAGGGGTTCTATGGGGTTGAGGTCAGGACTCTGTGCAGGCCAGTCAAGTTCTTCCACACCAAACTGGCTCATCCACGTCTTTATGGACCTGCTTTGTGCACTGGTGTGCAGTCATGTTGGAACAGGAAGGGGCTGTCCCCAAACTGTTCCCACAAAGTTGGGAGCGTGAAATTGTCCAAAATCTCTTGGTGCTGAAGCTTTAAGAGCTCCTTTCACTGGAACTTACTGAAGTTTTAGCCAATCTAACTTCTCAACAGCACATGGACTGACTCTTCTACAATGATGTACATTTCCATGACATGGGCCCATTTTTTAGAACTTCGTCAGAACTTCCTGTCTCTAACGGTCATTCACCAGCTTTGTTTGAAGCAATTAGTGTCTAGTAAATGATATATTCTCATTTTATTTCATGCAGGTCCATTTCTGTGATAAATATCAAGCAAAAACAGTCTCTAACTTCTGTATCCAGCGAACAGCTTCTTTCCTGACGAGGATCGTCTTCGACCTGCCCAAGTTCAGCCATGTCACCCCACTGCTGCGCTCCCTTCAATGGCTTCCTGTAGCTGCATCAGATTTAAACCCTAATGTTGCAAAGCACTTTCTGTAAGTCGCTCTGGATCAGAGCGTCTGCTAAATGCTGGAAATGTATATATAATGTTCTTGGCCATAAAGCCACAAAACCTCACCAGACTCAGTAGTCCGGCCAGATTAACGCTCACCTGGGTTAACCGGAAGCGTTTCTGCTTTACGCTGCTCTACCGGCTGCTCCTCCAGAGGGTCACCAGGAGAACGATCCAGCAGCTGGAGCAGAAAGAAGAACGACAGAGAATTAAACTCACTACTTGGAC